>NC_084754.1:36827912-36927912 GCF_033978785.1 Entelurus aequoreus | reverse complement strand
AAAGTGATCGATGGAATTCATGTCCTCAAAGCGTCTCGACAGACGTTACAATATTTGAACAATGATGACGAAAACGGTTTTCTCTGTCGTGTCGAAAATTGTTATGCGCTTATTTTTTTATTTGATTTTGTGTGCAGCATAGATTTGCCGTGCGCAGAGGACGCTTGAGCACTGCGCAATTGCACAGGCGCGCACCTTAGAGGGAACTTTACTTACAGTGTATATATTGTACATATTACATATTGTTATGAAGGTGTCTGTTACTACATTATCTATATACTCGCAGTGTGTATACAAAACATAGTACATATTGTTATGAAAGTGTGTATTATTACATTATATATATACTTTTAGTGTGTATATTGTACATATTACATATTGTTATGAATGTGTCTGTTCCAACATTATATACAGTATATATTTGCAGTGTGTATATTGTACATATTACATATTGTTATGAAGGTGTCTGTTACTATATACTTGCAGTGTGGATATAAAATGTTGGAGGATTTTTAGAAAAAACAAGAAGTGTGTTCTTGTCTCTCATTGTCAACGATAGGCAAAATTCCAGAAAAAGTGCAGTTCCCCCTTTAAATGGCTACACAAATCTCAAAAGTACTCAACAGTACTTTAAAACCCGCAACGCAATGAGACCGTAGTAAATTGAGGTGGGAATCTTTGGGCATCTCACAATTTGATTCTCAATTGAACATGATTCTCCTAATATATTATTTAGTATATAAATTATAATACCTTTACAAAACAGTTTACAGGTTGAAATCAATCTAATCAATCTAATAAAAGCAGAGCAACCCCAACTCTAACCCAATCCCAGTTAGAATATAAATTTACAAA
The DNA here is from genome assembly GCF_033978785.1 of Entelurus aequoreus. Lineage (NCBI taxonomy): Eukaryota > Metazoa > Chordata > Actinopteri > Syngnathiformes > Syngnathidae > Entelurus > Entelurus aequoreus. The sequence goes on along the minus strand of NC_084754.1, from coordinate 36,927,057 downwards.
GCAATTATTAAGACATAACAATGCAATTCTAAAAAACACAAATATCTAAAAGTGACAGTTTTAATATATTTATATCAATAACAGTTAAATTATTTTAATCCAAATATGTATTTGTTTTTTTTCTTCTTAAATCAGTTCGACAAATATAAAATGATTTAGAAACCAAATAAATACAATTCGCCATTTGGATGTGAATCTATTTTTTTTGAGCACCCTTAGTAGTTAGTGAACTACCGGTAGTAGTGAGTAAGGGAAAAACATCCACATCTTAGCTTTGTGTTATACAGTAGGTGACAAATCAAGTTGGTGTCATATCTAACAATGGTGTAATATCTCATCCATAAAGATGTGATTTTTAAAATATACCAAGGGCAAATAACGCCAATTTTCTCATCTTTACAGTAAAAACACTTGATTGACTCATATCATTTTAGTCTTCTGTCTTTGCCTACCGTTGACACGATGATAACCAGGAACTCTTGTCCTTGGAATTCCTCCACCGAGCCCACTTTGATGTCCGACAGGCCCGCTTTAGCCAGAAGGATGCGAATCTTTTCACACTGGAGGGCGAAAATTTAAAAACATTACAGTGTGTGGAATGACCTGCAACAAAATGTATGTAAAAATTTAGGGCTGCAACTAACGATTATTTTGATAGTCAATTAGTCAACAATTAGGCGACTAATCAGATAAAGCGTACACATATTTAACGGCTTTAATTTTCAATAGACTTCTAAGTGCATCTTAAGTTATTTTAAGCATGTGCTTATGAACAACAAATATGACTAATTCCTTCATTAATATTTATTTATACTGTAAATGTGCTGCTCATTCAACTGTTGGAAAAATTAAAATGACTAATAAAATATCCATTTAAATGAAAGACAAAGTGCTAAAAAAACAATTAACATTGTCTATGTATTAAAAACTAAAATATCAGAATGAAAAACAAAACACAAAATCTAACTTCTCAAAAAAGAAAAACATTTTGTGATGTTTAAAAAGCTGCACACTGGTATATTGACTATTGATTAACTCTTTGGCAGTTTTAGCACTCTAATAGACTCAATGTGTAGAATTATATATTTGATTAATTATTAAAATGTTGGATATTTAATAGATTGTATGTTTAATCTTATGATACCTCCACATTGGTGCCTGTCAGTCTCTCTGTTCACGCGCGCGGTTCACATTTGTTAGTGTCTTTTTTTTCTGCATTTTAAATTGATGCTGCTTTAAAAGGTACCTGAATTGATTTTGCAAAGTTTAGCTGGCTAACTTTGGCTAAAATGATAGTTTTTTTTCAGACAACTATCTCACTCTTGTTAGCTAGGTAGCAAGGTAGACGATAACACTCTTACCGAGATTGAGACAGCATCCTCCCACCAAATGTCCGACATGTCTTTAAATGCTGGCGGATCACAGATGTACTGCCATAAAAACAAGTTCTGCTTTGCAAATAAGCAAGGTACTTATGTTTTTAACAAGAATAAGCGAGTGACCCACTTCCGGCCAGAAAACCACGAGTGATGACGTCACAACTATTATCGACAAATGTAATTCTCGGCGACAAATTTTATTGTTGACATTTGTCGACTAATCGTTGCAGCCCTAAGGGAAAGTACATGAACCAGAAAAAGCAAAACAATGTGATATTCAACTTGTTTCCTGTAGGGGGCAATGATTCCAATCTCTGAAGCAGCCACAGGTTGGTAGGATTTCTTGGCCAGCTGGCAGCTGTACATCATGGCCTGCACGGCTTCCACTGGGTTGAACCATGACGGGTTGTTACCCTCTCTCATTTCTTTGCCCTGCAGGAGACCATCGATGATAGTGTGCATGTAGGGGCTAAAATCTTAAACAGTGATCATAATACACAAAACAACTCAAACTCAAACTATATTCTCACCCTGACACCATGGAAGAGAAGAGGAAAGCCTTTTTTGGGGAGGGTTTTCCACTTGCAGAGGGAGTCCACTACAGCTTTGGGGGCTTTAACACACAGTTCTCCGTGGTAGAAAAGTTTGGAGGGCATCGTAAGCAAGGCTTCATGAGAGCGGTAGTTGTAGATCAGCTTGGTCACCTGTAAAAAAAGATACTTTCAGATACCATCTTATACTACATCTACACATTCCAAGTGTGAGCGCACCAACCAGCTTTGGGTTGTACCCCCACTCCTGCCTGGCGTAAAGTGGATTGGCCATGAGCCTCTCCAGCATGGACACGCCCAGGCCGAAGGCGGCTGCCACCTTGGACTTTACAATGGGCCCCAGCTGACAGGGGTCTCCGGCCAACACTAGCTGAGCCGGTAGGAAACAGAAAAAAGACAGTACAATATCGTCTATTAATCCAGCAATTACTGACCTGTCCGTCTTCCTCCGAGATTAGGCTGATGGGAATGAGAGACTCTGGTTCGGTGGCCTGGCCTGCTTCATCCAGGAATACATGAGTAAAATGTCCCACTCTGAGAGAGAAAAAAACAAAGACAGCAACACCAATCGAAATGAGACTGAAGTGGGGAGATACTAATCTTTAGAGTAGACCTTACTGTAGGCCTAGATTGAAGAACATGCCAGCGCTGGAGCAGGTGCTCACCACGATGCGGTGAAGGGAGGCCTGACTGATGTCCTCTCCTGCCCTTGAGTACTGTCTCAGCATCTCAGGGATGCACTGTGGGAAAACAAATGACAATCATCTGATAACACCGATGATTACATAGCAACCGCATTGTTGATATTGGTGGCTGGCGGTGTGCTGTAATACCTTCTCTTGCCTGCAGGAAGCATTGATGCGAGCCATACTGGCGGCGTGCAGGAAGCCGCTGTCGTGCAGGCGGATGCAAATGAGGTCGGCCGCACTGTTGGAGGGCGTGCACACCAGAACCCGGCTGCTGGGAAGAAAGTGGTACACCTGCAAGTGGAAACAATGTCACATTCATGTTGACTTCTATTTAATGGAGACACTTGGGTTTTATAACTCAACATTAATAACGTTTTCATTGGTTGTTTCGCTACATATTTTGAACGTTATCTCACATGTACGACATACCCCCCACATCAGGGTTTGAGGTTACTCGAGTGCTGCTGAGATGGGGTTGAACTGGCTGCGATTCATTTGAGGAGAAAAGTGAATTCAAACATGACACTGACATTGAGAGGCAGTGCACGATCCCCATCCTTGGGAAACTGCTTTTCAACATGATAAGAAGTCCAAACACAACTCTAAGAAGACAAGTGTCTTGCTGAGGAAGTGGAAGGTGAAGTCGAGGGAGTGGTCATACCTATATACTGTAAAAACGGTGCATTATGGCCTAATATCGATATTGCAGCCTCTTGTGATTATATTTAGCGCAATACTAAACTCTATATTGCAGCCTCTTGTGATAATATATAGCACAATATATTATTTGGCAACATAAAAACATTTCAAAACAAGTTACAAAGGCTACTAATTTCGCTGCTGATGTATGTGGTAACAATGAGAATAGTTTTTAGAAAATAATGCAAATATAAATAACACAATCTACTGGCTAATTTACTGATTGCTTTCTGTTGAAACATTTTTCTATCTATTTTAAAATATACTAAGCACTTTTATTATTTTGTTGTTTTGCTACTTTACATTAGCTTTAGGTGATACTACACATTTGGTTTGCTGTTAAACTGTACAGTGAGCAGTCTAAAGTATATCTAATCTGTGTTTGTGATCACCTGTAGTATGGCCTCTATGAGCGTAATAGTCTTTCCAGTGCCAGGGGGTCCAAACAGCACATAAGGGGTGGGGCGACACTCTGCAGCCATGATCCTCTTCACTGCGTCCCTCTGAGAAGGGTTGAGGTTAGGATTGAAGAAGTGTCCGAGGCTGGGGATGGGTTTGACTGGCACTGCACCATCTAGCATCAACATTTGGGTTAGGATGCAAACATTGCTTGAGGTGACATTAGTAAATATGTGTACCTTTGGTCTGTGTGGCCTTTGACTTCATGTCAAATGAAATGCTTGCCAACTGTTCATTTTCTTTAGCAGCCGCCTGCTGATACAATTGATCCAACTCAGAAACTACACATCATTTTCATATGTTTTTATTATGGCTGTCAAACGATTAAAATATTTATTTGTGGTAATCGCATTTTGTTTGTAGCTCACTCAAAACTAATCACGATTAATTGCAGATAGATTTGATTTTTCATCATTAGTCAGTGTACACTAGAGAGATCATTTTAAAGTTTTAGCAACATGACTGGACAAATAATTAGCTTCAATAAAATGTGATTTAAAAATTTTGTTTTGAGCTGTTTAAAAAAGCATAAAGGACAAACCTGCTTTTAATGAAAATAAAAATAAAAATAAACAAACACGTGCAGTGCGTTGGTGTCTTGCCAGATTTTGTATTTCTGCTTTAGGAGCACTTGTATTTAGAGAAGGAGCTACACTTCCATGATTAAATACCAGTTTCACGCATTAATAACAAAATGTGGATTGCCACGATCATGCTTTGATTGTTAAAGATGGTTGCTAATGTAATCTGTGATTTTTCTCCCTGAATAAATGCTTCTGATGCTTTGTACATTAAATGTTGTACAAATTAATGGTTGTCATATTGCTGCATGGCAATGTTTTCACCTTCTCTATTTATTAATAAAATGTAATATTCAGCCTGCTAATCATTCTGTAATTGTGGACTTGACCAGAACATGTTATAAAAGAATTTACACAATATTTCAGCCAGCCAAAAATATTCTACTGATGTACTAGCATTTTTTTTTTAGGTTCAAATATCACAGAATAACATTACAAAACATATTTGACAAAGCATTATCATTAGTAACGAAGACATTATTTTGTTATTGTAGTTAAACCAAATGTATAGTGTAGCGCTTTTATTTTGAAGCAGGGAATGTGTGGGGGTTTGAGAAAGTGTCCTGACAGGTTTTAATGTCGGATGGACTTTGCAATAAAAATGTTCCCTTTCGCCTTTCTTGCCTACCGTTTTTACTTTCTGTTGAGCTTTAATATCATCTTACTTAACTAAAGTAGTCACAGTAACAATCTACATTTTATGTTATCACTGCTCCTTTACTGTAATCTAAACACGGAAGTGAAGCACCACCCACCTCTGAACAACGAGCGCAGCAGGCATTTGCTGCAGTGATCTATCGTCTCACGGTGAAAAATGGTCCTTTCTATTTTGGAGAACAACTTGCCATGGCTTTGAACCTGATATTTCCATTATGTAGCCTTTTCTTTCTCCATTTCTGCTCGCTATTTTTCCGCTTGTGGCTCATCACTAACTAGTGAACTGCAGCCAAGTTTCCTCAGCTACACCACGGCCAGGGGATCAAAATTGTGCAAAAATGTGCTTTATCTTCCAGTAAAAAAATGTGTGCAATTATTGAAATCTATAGTTAACGCGTTATCACATGAAATTTGACAGCCCTAGTTTTTATATGTACCTTATTTCCATCCAGTGTATTGCTTGTGTCATCTTCATCTACCCACTTCACTGCCAATAGAGGGGACTGAGGTGTCACTCTGGAGGGGAAGAAAACTACACAACAATGGAAAAACAAGGTTTATTATCATAAAAGTCCATTATAAATAAAAATTCCATCCAGAAAATGTGTACATACAGATGTTTTCCATCACAGAATATAAAGTACTCTTGAACACATATTACTTACTAGTACTGCTGAGTAAAATTTTATATTTCCTCAGAATGAGGATAAAGTTTGACAACAAAACAGCACCCCCTCGTGTTACTTTTGGTGACTTGATCCTTTACGCTTTCATTACATATGAAAACAGAAACAGCAATTATTTAATTAATACATGTTTTTAACATGGGGTGCTAAAAAAATAAATACAAATAAAAAATTCACAATCAAATGGCAATTTTTTTGTATTTTGAGTCTAAATCGATTAATTATTTTCAAAAATCAATTTTGAATTAAAAACTTTAATCTACTATCATTCATAATATTATTAATACTAATGCTTCTAATAAATGATGGTATCGTATTTAATAAGTATTTTATTTGTATGTCTTAATTGCTTTGTAAATTATTAGCTAAACTATTGAAAAGCTGGTATTGGGTTACAGTTGCTCTATTTTCTTTTATTAGCTTGATTAAAATTATGAGATTTTTGTAAATAACATTTCAAAAATACATTTTGAAAAATACGTTTTTAAGGTTGATACTATGCAGGTAAGTCGTTTGTCAGCAGCCAGGAGGAGCTTTTGTAACCTGTAACCTGTTTTGAAAAGGTTTTATTATAATTTATACACAAATATATTACAAGAATCACGCTAAACCAAAAATCAATTATAAATCAATCAATGAGTCACCCCAAAAATCAATCAAATCCGGAGGTCCCTAAAGATTCCCACCTCCAATTAATTCAACCCAATTTTAAAGAACATTCAAATAAAAACAGAATTAAATGATAAAATACACTTGTACTTACTCTCAACAAAAGATTTGGTCTGTTCAACTGCATGGTGACAACGCCTCATAGTCATCCTGGTAATAAAGTGGACAAATGTAGCCACGTTATTAATGATAATGCATACTTCTAATAAACTAATCACAAAGCAGCAACTACATCCATTAAGGCAGTTCTTCTCAAATAGTGGGGCAGGCCCACGTGAGGGTGTGCGGAGGAATGCTTGCATGCACGCTTTCAGTATCATGATTCAAATCCCACTTCGAAAAGCTGTGTACATGCTCATTGTAGCCATACATCCTGACTTCCTCATTGTGATATTAAAAAAAACAAAAAAACAGCACAAATTGTTTAACTCATGTATGTTTTGAAGGCTAAACTGTTTTATGTATTGTGCTCCCGAGTTAATGTTGCTGATCTATTGTAATGTAGAATTACTCAGTTTAATTTTATTTTTCAGTTTCAAATGGTTCAAGTCAGTCAAAAATTTTTTATAGTTTAAGGATTTTTAAATTTTTTATTTCAGGCAACTTTACATGTTTTCGGTTACAGGCTAAAATGTTACAGATATTCTTTGTTGTAAATTAATCTGTATTTTATATATTTTTTTCTTTACTGTTAAAAAGTATACAGTGTTACTAATTACAAGTTACGCTTATAACAATTTTATAGAGAAATTATACTATTAATAATACTCGCAGTGGAGAGTGGTGGGACACAATGTTTTCATCTTCCTGGGGGGTTAACAGAAAATAATTGAGAAGCAAAGACTTTATTCTGTGACCCACTAAATCATGAGTAACTGTGCTCTCTCACCTGTTTAAAGAAAACTCCACATCAAGAGGCTCTCCTAGGTAGCAGCGCTGAAACTCCGAGTTCACTTTCAGACTAACGTCCTCGTCATTGATCTAAGCGTCAAATCAAGGATTATTACACACACCTGAAGGGTGTGTATGTTGTGTTTCTTTACCTCAACAACACAGCTAACGCACTCCACGACCATGCCGTTGCTCTGTTGCATTTTCAATACGATTCTGTCGCCTGTAAAAGTGGAAACATCTTGTGTCAACACATTGCAGTAAAAATACAGTATCTTTGCTCTGGAGAGATGACTGGCCTATATTGAGATAGGGCCTCCCCTCTGCTAAGCCAAGGACCTCTAGGTGAAGGTAGAGTGCTCCCTTCCTGAGCAGAGAACCATGGACAGTGAATTCTTCCAGCTCCTTCTCAGCATTAAGCTCCTCCAGCCACAAAAGGGTGGAGAAACGGGCCTGTGCATTGGATGCTGACAGCACCTGCACACACGCGCACACAATAAAAAGTACTTCTTATGTAAATAATCACTGGAACCCCACCTCACCTCTCCTAAGCATGGCCGAACTACTAGGACATCTTTTTGTGCAGCCACGCAGTGTCTCAATGACTGTGGCACATTGTAGGAAGGTAGGAAACATGGCAATCGGCGTTTGGAAAGTCTGGAGAAGGGAAAGTAAATCACAAATATCAGGTGGCATGACTCAAGTCTGGTACACAGGTAGGGATGGGAATCTAAAAGTAGTTTTTTGTTGAAAACCGGCTCCCGGTGTTTCGATCCCTGGGAATTTTTGCCACGCACGGCGCCGTTCAGCAGCACCGACGTTAAGAGTTATTCACGAGAAAAGAAGACAAGGCAACTTGCAGTACTTGCAAAGTGAATACTGCATCAAATTGAGAAAATACTACCAAAACATTAGCACACACAGCAAATGATAACGTTGAATGAATGAGGAGTTTTTGATCCCCTCAGAGTCATTGGAGAATTACCACCAGCAGCAAGTAGTCTGCTGTTAATACTGCAGGTGACTAATAAACTAACACAGCCTACCATGTTAAAGGGGAACTGCCCCTTTTTTTTTTTTTTTTCTTTTTTTTTTACATGTCGCCTATCGTTTACAATCCTTATGAGAGACAAGAAGACAAGAGTTTTTTGGTTTTTTTTAGCATTCTAATACGTAAAAATCGTTTCGTTCTTGATGACTGGCAATGCAGCTAATGGGAGCAATCCATCCTACCGCTAAATCATTTTAAAATGCATCCAAAAAACGCCAACAATATTTAATTTACGTTCCGTAACCTGTATAATAACCAACCTGTAGCAAAATAGTTATTGGAAGAGCTAACACTGAAGAACTATTTTTCTAGCATAGTAAGAAATCGTCTTGGGACGGCATGCTAAGGCATTAGCCGTAAGATAGCTACGGAGAGAGATAAGATAGCTTTTGCGTCAGCAGCTGAATCGCTCTTGAGTTTGTAATACTCAACACAATGCCATAGGACTGAAAAACATGATCATATTACAGCATCTGTGAAGTATTACTTCATGTTTTGTTTGTACACAGCTAGCTTGACAGTGTATGTAGTTGTAATAACAGGCATGACGTGTTGCATGTATCATGATCAATAGTAAAGTGATTCACTGGATGGACAGTTGTCTGTTCGGTCCAATTGGCCAGGGAAGTTATTTCAAGTTGACTTACGCTAAGCGCGCCATTTACAGTATGTCTGAATAGCTTGACTCCAACTTTTGCGTTTATGCCCACAAGTCACGCCGATCTCACTCTCGGCTTTCGTCTGCTCCAATGTTTCACCCTCCCTTCATGCGCGCTTCCATAAGCAGAAGTTCATCCTCCGTATATTCAGCTTCAAAAAGATAAGGTTGCGAATCCTCATTTGTCCAAAAATAGTCGTCTTCGTTGTCTGTTACCAAGTCTGCCATGATTACAACACATTTGTTTCAGGAAGAAGAAAAACACATTTGTCACAGGTGTCTGTTACTACATTATATATAGACTTTCAGTGTGTATATACAATGTTGATGGAGGGTTTTAAAGTTGTTTTGGATGGTGGAAATTTATAAAACGATCCTGCCTTCTTTTATACTACCTCAAAACAAGCTATTTAGAATTCGTCCCATTTGTGACCTTTTCCACATTGGTGACGTCAACGGATATCTCCATATATGGTAAAGACTTACACAAATAGCTTTGCATGAGTCTGCCATTGTAGCCTGACGTTGTAGTAAGTAAGTTCCTTCTTTTTTGCTATCCTCTTGTTGTAGAGCAGACTGGCTCCTTCAAGCCAGGGGTGCAATGATTTGTCGACAATAACATTTGTCGCCGACAACTAAATTTGGCAAAATAGTCGTGACGTCTTTACTTGTGTTTTTCCATAGGGACGCAAGTCAGCACAGCCACTCGCATCAACATTGCTGGTGAAAACATGCTTAGTGTGGGAATATTTCTCCCTATTCTTGTTAAAAAATATGAACACCTTGCTCATTTTGCAAGGCAGATCTTGTTTTTATAACACTATCTGTGATACAGGAGCATTTAAAGCGGTGGAATGTTGGACATCTGAAGGATGCGGTCTTAACTCTGTAGGATTGTTAGCTTTTACCTTGCTAGCTGGCTAACAAACGCAAGACGAAGTTGTGTGAAAAATGTATTTAACTATTATTTTAGCCAAAATCCACCAGATAAACTTTGTTTGAATCAATTAAAGTACTTTTTAAAGGAGCGTTTTAAACAAACGTCAATCGCACAGAACAAACATTAGGCACCAATGCGCTGATATCATAAGGTTAAACATACAATCTATTAAAGAGCTAAATTGTAAAAAATTATAAATGATACAATTATATGCATTAAGTCTATTAGAGGGCTAAAAATGCCATGAGGTATTCAATAATCAATAACATATTAGTGTGCCGCTTTTTATTAAACACATCACTAAATGCTTGTTTCTTTTTGAGCAAGTTAGTTTTGTTGTTTTCTCATTTGCAGTTATTCCTGCTCTTCTGTCCTTTTTTTTTCACATGAAAAAAAATGGTCCTTACTTTTAAGTGAACACAATTTTAATAGTTACTTAAATTTTTGTACATTAATGAGCAGCATAGTTAAAGTATAAATACATATGAATAAGTTAGTCATCTTTGTTAGTGAGCACATTGCTAAAAATATCTCAAGTTGAATGATTTAAAAGTTGATTGCTAAATTAGAGCTCCTGAATATGTGTACGCTTTATAATCTGACAAGTCGACTAATCGTTAAGATAGTCGATGACTAGTCGACTATCAAAATAGTCGTTAGTTGCAGCCTTACTACATGCACATGCATTGTCCACTGTTACCATTTCTAATACAAAGTATAGTATAGTTTCTACTTATATCTGCAAGAAGACTCCATATGGAAGCTCTAAAAACTTCAACAGGTGGGGAGAGGACGCAGTCAAAGTGGTCTTCTTAAATAGGACCGTCCACAAAATGGCGCATCCTTAAAGTACCAGTAGAGGGGAAAAACTTGACATTTGATGCTTATTTGTGTTTTAATTGTATCCATTAAACCATATCCAATTGTATTTACAATCCATAAAGTATGTTAAAATACCATCTAAACTGACCATATTATTAGATCAGTTATTAGATCAGGAAATACACAAAAATTGGAAAAATGCGTTCATCATTCACAATCCTTACGAAAGACAAGAACCCATATGCTTGGCTTTTTTATGCATTCAAAATAAAAAATAAATAGCTAACGATTGATACAAAAGATGGAGGGTCCTCTCATTATACTCTCTAAAAACATCCAGAAACTGCCAACAATATTCCATTTACATGTCGTGACCTGAAAATGAACCAAATATGAGTGATATTGTTATTATAAGCGCCAGCGTAGACACTATTTTAGTGGCGCATTGATAGCTGTGAGCTAATGCTAGCTTACGCTGCAGTTGTTGACACACAGTAAGATGGCGGCTGCTTCAGCTTGGTCTCAAACTTTCAAAAATTTAATTCTAGATTATAATTCATGCATCTATCACCTGCTAGTAGACAAATGTGGCCATGGACCGACAGGCTGGTCGACTTTCACGTCCCCAAGTTGGTGAAAAAACACAAAAAGACGCTTGTTGCAGCAACTTTAAAATTTTTTTTTTTAACCCTTTGTGAGGACTGTGATCGAATCTTCATCTAAACAGAATTATGTGAGCGTGTCGTCGGTCGGCATCCCAGCGAGAGTGGATATTTTACAGTAATTGTTTTTATTCTGGTTTGTTATTGTTAGTTTGTATGTTTAGCGCCTAGAAATGCCGCGGATGCTAATGTCATAGTGAAACTGCATTCAGGTAGAAGTCGGCTTTCTAAAACTTACTGCTCATTCTCTTTGTGTTCGGGCAAAGTAATAGTTGTTGGCTCTCACAAAGTCTGCTTGATTAGCATTGTTGCTGATCCTTGGTTCCTAGCACGACTTTCCGCAATCACATGACTGGCATCCTCTATATCTTGCAAAATGGCTCGGGAATCTCTGTGAGATGAATACTATTTTGATCTTATCTATTTATTCGCAAACTTTGGATTCTGTTGGTGTCTTAATCAGATATATATGATAATAGCTTCAATATACAGGCAACTTGTTTTCCCACTCTACTGCTACTTTTAAAGGGGAACTGCACTTTATTGGAATTTTGCCTATCGTTCACAATCATTGTGAGAGACAAGAAGACAAGTTTTGTGCTTTTTTTGCATTCTAACATGTAAAAATTGTCTCATTCTAGGTGGCTAGCAATGTAGCTAATGAAAGCAATTAATTCTACCTAGGGCTGGGCGATATACTCGATATATTGCGGGTTTGTCTCTGTGCGATATAGAAAATGACTATATCGTGATATTTGAGTATACGTTCTCACGCAGTTGCTTTTAGCTGCGGGGCATTAAACTGCATGCGTTTCTCACTCTTTCCTGTCTCTCCTTCTCACAGACACTTTAAAACAAGCGCACCATCTTACATACGTCACATACTGTCACATGAGCAACGTCACACGCTCCCGCGGAGCGAGAGGTAGCGACATGGTAATGTAACAAACTGTTCAAGATGTTCCAAGTTACCGGAGTGTGTTAGGTTAGGAGGAGGAGTTTTATCCCTCCAGAGTTGCCGTAGGGCTGTGACGTAGGGTGTGTTGTTGTGGAAGGAGGTGTGTGAAAGATAACATTAAAGAGGCGGTGGCTACCGAACCTGCTCTTATGTCTCCCGTTTATTATTTTATTATATAAGTACATTGTATAGGCGAACCCAGGACACTCGGCTACATTGGTGGCAGCGGTGGGATTTTAACCGCTGTGTTGGAAAAAAAAAAACAGAAGAAAGTGTTATACGGGACTCATGAGTTTTTCAGTTAGATGCACGTGTATAGTTAGCTGCTAAGCTTCCCGGCTATTTTGCGGACATGTGGTGTGGTGACGAAGACCCTTTTAAGCCCGGCAAGGCGCTGTGTTTGACAGACACTCACACGGCATGAATGTCAAAGTGGACTTACCCGCTCCCTTCACCGGCGACGGTAGCCAGAGTTTTCTCAGCTGGACGAGGCAGTTGGAAGTAGCCGTTAGCGCGACGGCGGGAGCCGGCTGCAGCTGCAATGAGGAGCTGGTGAGGATTCTCCCGACTCGTCTCAATACGTCAGCTTTTCTGCTGTGGGACAGTCTTCCGGATGGGACTAAATCAGACTATGCTGCAGTTAAAGAGAGACTGGGGGCAGCTTTTGGACAGAGACAATTAATGGACCGCTTCCGGGCCAGCCTATCGGCTCGTGTGCGTGCTCCAGGGGAGAGCTTGGAGGTGTTTGCTGCAGACGTGAGCCGGCTGGTCACGGAGGCGTTCACGGATTATGGAGCCATCGCACAGAGAGAGGAGAAGTTTTGGCGCTTTCTGGCCGGTCTAGACCCGGCGTTGAAGGCCAAGTGTCTCGAGCTGGGAGCGCCGGACCTGGAGGAGGCTCTGCAAGTAGCGGAGCGATGTGAGAATGCCAGAGTGGCTCTACAGAGAGAGTGCATGGGTACCTACACTATAGTGGGCCCCTCTGTGCAGTCTGTGTCGGCGTCTGACAGCCTCCAGAGAGCCGTTGAGAAATTAACAGAGGAGATGTATGCCATGAAAGTGGGAATAAAAGAGATGTATGAGGAAAATCAGAGACTGAAAGCGTGCAGCATGGACATGAGGGGACAGAGGCCCCGTTCGTCTTTGGGGGACACTGTAGCTGTAACTGCGGAGAGAGAGGATGCCAGCTGAGATTCAACAGAAAGGGACACCGTGGCTGCTCCCCCGATCGGGACCAGTTCCCGTCCCACGGGGGCTTCCCGTCACGGGGTAATTGCTCGGACCCCACGGGAGTGCCCCCCGCCACTAGGCTGCCGGGAGGCAGGAGCCCTAGTCCAGGCTGGCGAGCCCACGTGAAGAGGCGTGCATTTTCTGCCTCAGGAGCGGAACACGGACGTCAACCATCAGGGAAACGGTCAGTAGCTGGTGTTGTGCCCCAAACACCAGCCACTCGGACTGAGGGCCCCTTATGCCAAGACTTTTCCAATGACGCTACTAGCATCCAACTTCTTTTGTAAGGGGTGTGGTTGAAGGTACAGAGGTTTCCATGTTAGTCGATTCAGGGGCCACTGTGTCACTAATTAGTGCTGATTTCCTAATGTCAGTCTGAGAAACAGACCCCTGAAAAAGAACTATGTTGATACCCGTGCAGTGAATGGACAGATGCTGGATGCACTGGGTACTATTGAAGTCACCTTCCGTTTGGGCCCTACATGCTGGCAGCACACCTTCTATGTACTGAGAGAACCCACCCAGTGTGTCCTGCTCGGACTGGATTTTCTAAGCAGGAATCGTGCATTACTGGACTTAAGAAGGGGTGTTTTACAGTTATGGGACGTTACTGTCCCCCTGCTCTGGGATCAGGAATTAATCCCACAATGTTGTAACGTGTCTCTGGCTGATGTCAGGATCATACCCCCGTTAAGCGAGACTTTAGTGCCGGTGGACATTCTCTTGCCTGCGGGGACGGGCCGACTTATCACAAACTTTGAGGGTTATCTGGAGCCTAACATTCCGGAAACAACAGGACTAGTAGTGGCCCATTCAGTGAACACTGTGAGGGGCGGGGTGACTCTGGTCCGCATTCTCAATCCTACAGGGGAGGCCGTGGAACTTAAGCGGGGGCTGCACCTGGGGGAATTTTACCCAGTGGCAGAAAGTGACATTTTAATACCCCCACGTGCCCCTATCTGTAATACAGCCACTGCAGGTCTTATCTCCTTGGAGGAGTCGCCTATCTCCGCGGAGCAAAGAGCTGAGCTGGCTGGACTGCTACAGGAGTTCATGGATGTGTTTAACGTGTCAGGGAAAAACACGGGCAAGTGCACCCAAGTCAAACATCAAATCCGAACTGGAAACCACAACCCCATCAAGCAACGCGCTTACCGTGCATCTCCTGAAAAACGCGCGGAGATTGAACGTCAGGTGGTTGAGTTGCTGGCTGATGGAGTGGTGGAAGAGAGCTTGGGCATCCCCTGTGGTGCTGGTGAGGAAGAAAGGGGGACAATGGAGGTTCTGCATCGACTATCGTCGGCTCAATGCAGTGACAATTAAAGACTCACACCCCCTCCCCTGAGTGGATGATAGCCTGGACGCACTAGCTGGTTCAGTCTGGTTCAGCACACTTGACTTTTCAAATGGCTACTGGCAGGTCGAGGTAGCTGAGGAGGACCGAGAGAAAACAGCGTTCACTACCGGCAGAGGCTTGTATCAGTGGCGGGCCATGCCTATGGGTCTGACTAACTCTCCGGCCACCTTTCAGCGCATGATAGAGCTCATCCTGAGGGGTCTGCCTTGGCACATTTGCATGGTGTACTTGGACGATATATTTATAGCCGTACATTCGAGGACCACCTTGTACACCTGGAGGAAGTCCTGTCCAGAATTCGGTTAGCGGGTCTAAAGCTAAATCCCCGAAAGTGTCACTTTGCCCGGGACCACGTGGTATTTCTCGGCCTTGTAGTCTCTAGATGTGGTCTCCTGCCCGACCCAAGAAACACTGATAAGGTGAGAACATGGCCAACCCCCCGTACCCCCTCAGAGGTCAGGGCCTTTGTGGGCCTGTGCTCCTATTATAGGAGATTTGTGCGAGATTTCTCACAACATGCTGCGCCACTGAATCACCTGGCAGGGAAAAATGTGCCCTTTGAATGGTCAGCTGACTGCGATGCTGCTTTCACTCACCTCAAGCAAGTACTCACCTCCTCACCAGTTGTTACACTGCCAAACTTTTCACTTCCTTTTAAAGTGTACACAGACGCTTCTAAAGACGCTGTTGGAGCAGTGCTGGCCCAGGAGGATGGTGGTCTGGAGAGAGTAGTAGCCTACGCCAGCCAGGCCCTCACACACATACAGAAAAGGTGGTCTACATTTGACAGAGAACTATGGGCTGTAGTGTGGGCGGTGCGTGAGTTCAAACATTATGTGGGGATGTCGGCGTTCTCCATAATAACTGATCATCGCCCTCTGTTGGGTCTCAGACACATGGCTATTGATAATGACCCCACCGGACGAAGAAGCAGGTGGGTGCTGGAGCTGTATCCGTTCGACTGGACTATGGTGCACAAAGACGGCTCCCGCCATGAAAACGCTGACGCACTGTCCCGTCGGCCGGCGACTCCTGATCCCGTGGAGCTAGGCACTACAACAGCAGGACTGCCAACTGTGGCTTCCGTGGGGGCATTGGATAGCTGTCCGTCCGCAGACGGAGAAGAGGCAGACATGGCTTCTCGATATTCTCTCTGTGGTGCTGAGGGAGAGTTGCAGTCACTACAGCGTCAGGACACAGACATTTGTACAGTGCTGGCTTGGCTGGAACGGGGCGTTCCCCTTCGGCCTCGCATACTCCCACGCGGGTCTTCCGCCGGTGTAAGAAATTTATGGACCGGCTGTCGGTTAAGGAGGGATTGTTGTGTCGTACATCACCGCCTGCGACCATGGGAGAGCCGCAAATTTAAGTTGTGGTTCCCGCCTCCATGGTGCCGGAGCTTCTACAACAGTTACATGGGGGGCCGGCCGCTGCCCATTTTTCCGCAGAACGTGTGTGGGAAAGGGCCTGGCAATCTTACCACTGGCCCTTCATGCTGAGAGACATCAGACGGTGGTGTGAGCAGTGCAGAGCGTGTCAGACCCGCCGGCGCCCGGTCCCCGGGCCAAGGGCTCCTATGGGGGATCCCAGGTTCGTCGCCTCCTCCAGAGGGTGGCCATGGACATTCTGGAGTTGCCCTTAACGTCCCGGGGGAACAGATATGTTCTTGTGGTGGAGGACGACTTCACTAAGTTTGTCACATTGTATGCACTGCCCAACCAAACAGCTCACACTGTCGCTCGCTGTTTGAGGACTATGTGTTGGTGTATGGTGTCCCCGAAATCCTGCATAGCGATCAGGGTCGCCAGTTCGAAGCGGAAGTCATCCAGAGACTGTGCCAGTTAAAAGACACGCACCACTGCCTATAACCCCAAGTCTGATGGCATGGTGGAGCGTCATAATCGGACTTTGATTGACCAGTTAGCTAAAATGTTGATTTCTCACGGGGGTGAGTGGGACACATATGAGGCAGGTCACCTTTGCATACAACACATCTAAACACGCCAGCACCCGGTTCACCCCCTTTTACCTCATGCACGGGCGTCAGGCCCGGGTTCCTGCAGAGACACTGCTGCCCTCTAGTGTCCTGGACTCCCGGGGCTCTGGCATCCTGACGGACTATGTTTCAGCTATGGCTGAACGGCTGGAGTCGGCCTTCAGTGCAGCCAGGCTTAATTCAGTGGAGGCTCATGAGAGACAGAAAATGAATTATGATGAGAAGTGCTGTCATCGGGCCCACAAAGAAGGCGCGTTGGTGTGGCTGAATAACCCCACTGAAAGCCGTACTAAACTGGCGCCGCACTGGAAGGGCCCGTACAGAGTGATGCAGGTGCTGGTCTCTGGAGGGGAAGCGGGCTTGACATACCGCATCATCGACCCTCTGGACTTGATGGAGCGAGCCCAAGAAGTGCATCATGACAGACTGAAGCCGTGCACGTTGCCTTTGCCGGCGCAGGAGGTGCCTTCCTCTCCCTTCCCACTTGGGAGCTTCACTACTGTGGAGGCTTCACCGCCTCCCCAGGTCCCACAGTGCGGGGAGTTGGACAATGGACTGTGGGGGGATTCTTTAGGGCTTAGGCCCGGATTATCTCGCAGGCGACCTCCTTCGCATCTGCAAGATTTTTGCATGTTTTGAGGGGCCAGTGTTCTAGCCTATGCAATACTGTTGATCAGATAAAAATATTGATTTGTTATTCGTGCATTAAGATTGTGAATTTATTTTCTTCTCTGCTCTATTTCCCCTTGTTTGTTACCTATTTTGTTTGTGACGAAACGGGGACGTTTCTAATTGAGGGGGGGACGTATGTAACAAACTGTTCAGGATGTTCCAAGTTACCGGAGTGTGTTAAGTAAGGAGGAGGAGTTTTATCCCTCCAGAGTTGCCGTAGGGCTGTGACGTAGGGTGTGTTGTTGTGGAAGGAGGTGTGTGAAGGATAACATTAAAGAGGCGGTGGCTACCGAACCAGCTCTTATGTCTCCCGTTTATTATTTTATTACATAAGTACATTGTATAGGCGAACCCAGGACACTCGGCTACAGTAACATTAGCTGTGATGCTAACAGCTAACGGTGAGGTTTGAGTGGTAATACGAGAGAAAGAAGGTGCGAATCTGGTAACAAATGGAGGAATAATTAATTCCCAAGAAAAACCGCACGGGGTCCATCGTCTGACGGTGGTTTGGCTTCAAGCGGGAATATGTCTTTACATCGTGTCAACATCTCCGTTCGGTGCCACACCAACTAAATGCCGAAGCAACTATTTCCACATCAGCACTGTAGGACATATACTATTTGCCCGTATGTGGGCTCTGTACTGAGGATGTCGTTGTGGCTTGTGCAGCCCTTTGAGACACTTGTGATTTAGGGCTATAAAAATAAAATATTATATTGATTAATAAATATTGATTGATTGATTGATATGCAGCTCATTTTTATGTGACACTTATTGAAATATCTTGTGTGTCATCATGCACAAAAGTGCACTAATAGCTTGTTTTAAAATGTCTCGGACAATCTTGCACTTTAATAATAATAATAATAATGGATTAGATTTATATAGCGCTTTTCTAGACACTCAAAGCGCTTCACAGAGAAGTGAGAACCCATCATTCATTTTTACAACTCATTCATTCATCATTCATTCTCCGGTGTGAGCGGCACCGGGGGCAAGGGTGAAGTGTCCTGCCCAAGGACACAACGGCAGCGATTTTTTGGATGGTAAGAGGCGGGGAGCGAACCTGCAACCCTCAGGTTTCTGGCAAGGCCGCTCTACCCACTACGCCATGCCGCCCCTTTCTGTTTTGGAAATGACATGAATGTTTGTGCCACTGCTTAATAACTGTTTAATAAATACAGTTTTGCTAAATTGACTTAGTTGTGATTTCCCTCTCTGCATGAAAGTTTAAAATGAGCATATGTTAATGCAGTATGAACAAAAATGTTTTAATGTAGACAAATAGAATCATTATACTGCTGTGATTATATGTATCAAGTGTTCATTCAAGGCTAAGGCAAAATATTGAGATATATATCGTGTATCGCGATATGGCCTAAAAATAGAGATATTAAAATAAGGCCATATCGCCCAGCCCTAATTCTACCTCTAAATCACTTTAAAAATGCATTCAAAAAACATAACCAATACTTTATTGGTTCAGTGACCTGTAAAATAACCAAACTGTAGTGACATTGTTATTGTAAGAGCGAACACTGAGGAACTCTTTTTCTCTCGTAGTAACACATCGGCGTGCTACGGTATTAGCCGTAAAAGCTATCAAACAATCAATGTTTATTTATATAGCCCTAAATCACAAGTGTCTCAAAGGGCTGCACAAGCCACAACGACATCCTCGGTACAGAGCCCACATACGGGCAAGGAAAAACTCACCCCAGTGGGACGTCGATGTGAATGACTATGAAAAGCTAACTATGGAAATAGACAAGCTAGCTTCTATGACAACACAAGTCTGTAATGCACAACACTGCGATACAACACCTATCTGTACTGACTGAAAAA
The DNA here is from genome assembly GCF_033978785.1 of Entelurus aequoreus. Classification (NCBI taxonomy): domain Eukaryota; kingdom Metazoa; phylum Chordata; class Actinopteri; order Syngnathiformes; family Syngnathidae; genus Entelurus; species Entelurus aequoreus. Next base: position 36,907,602 of record NC_084754.1, on the reverse strand, counting down.
CATGATCATATAACATTATCTGTAAAGTATTATTTCATCTTTTGTTTGTACACAGCCAGCCAGTGTATGTACTGTAGTTGTAATAATACACATTATGTGCTGTGTGTATCATAATCAATATTAAAATGTAACTAACTCAATGGACAGTTGTCTCCTTGGTCCAGCTGACAGAGGACGTTTTTTCTGGTTTATTTGGGGTAAGCATGTCATTTATGTCGAGATAGTTTGTCTCCAAAGTCAACATTTTGCAGCATCGAATCGCGTTCACCTCACTTTATCAGCTTCAGTCTGCTCCAATGTCTCACTCTTCTTTTGTGCTCGCTTCTAGAAGTGCTCTGTTCTTTCATGTTAAAAAAGATAGGAGGTTGTAAATCTTCTTTGTTTATTACCAAGTCTGCCATGATTAAAACAACACATCTGTTGCTAGAAATCGGACATGTGCTGCTATGGAAATGGAAATTAATGCGCGGAAGAAGTCAGTTGATTAAAATGATCAAACTACGGTAAATATTGAACATAATATATTGTATGAATGTGTCTGTTATATAGTATATATATATAGACTGACGGAGGGTTTTGAAGTTGTCTTAGAGGGCTTTGAAAGCTGCAACGGTGACTCCCATTAGCCGCATCTTCCAAGCATTTTATATCATTTTTAAAATCCAAATAAAAGAAAAAAAAGACGTGTGTTCTTGTCTCTCATAATGATTGTGAACGATAGGCAAAATTCCAAAAAAAGTGCAGTGCACCTTTAAGAGGTCAGAAAGCAGCTGGAAACATTGAAACAAGCATAATCTATGCAAACATTTGAGCAAAGAACCACCATTGCATGTTATGTAGACCACAAGGAAGTGTTTCAAATGTAGAAAAAAATCGTAATATGACCCCTTTAAAACTTGCTATAGTTAACTGTAAATGTTTCACATGTATCACACAACGAGACAGCGTCTGACTGGCTCCGTCAGTTTGCACGCCTCTTTTCTGTCTAAGGTGTTCTCCACAGCTGTATACACTGTGATTAGTCAGGTGTTTGATTCATTATTGACTGATGTTAATCAACTACTGAAAGAAGTAATAAATCACTAACTTACATAAGTGTGTTTCAGAAAATTAGAATATTGTACAAGAGTTCAATTTACACTAAGAGACCAATTAAAGGCTCATTGTTTGACTTTCTTTGCACTGTGTGACCTCACTGTCATCAGAGCTTCTCTGTAATTGTGACGTGTACAACAACACAATCAGCTTAATTGGATGATAACAATACACAATAGTGTGCAACAGTGGGCAGGGTTATTGTCACGCGAATACCTGAATATATCCGTAGGAGCAGTTAAAGTGATCACATGAGAAGGGGTAGCTGGAAGTGGAACATGTTTGGCATTCGCAGGATTGTAGGGCGCTGAGGGACACAAAAGTCTCTCTTCTTCACTGCACACCGTGACCTCCAGGCGCCTCCCGATGATGAAAGAGGAGAAGTGCAGCAACAGCAGCTCGTCACAGCTTCCCAGGCTCCTGAGCAAAATTCCCACACACGGAATTTAGCTGCGCACGCGACAATCACTCGTAAGACTGTTTTTATGTGATGCGGCAGCATGCCCAGACTTGGGCGAAGCCAAAAAAAACCCCTTCCACTTTAATCTATTCAATTCAGTGTTGTCATCAAATTGGTTTTAAACTTACTTACTTTGCTTGGCACGCCACTGCAATAGACAGACGCTCTCCTGGAGGAATATCCACCTCTCGTTCTTCTTTCCTCACACCAGGGGAAACATATGCTTCCTTGCTATCGGTCTCATCTGCATGATGGCCTTGCTCTTCTGCAGGATCCTCAGAGGACCCTGACCTGGGCTGGCCTTCGCGTCCCGTCTTGACTGTACTGAAAAAAAACTGTTCTTCCGAGTCCCAACCGGCAAAGTCGCAGGTCTTGAGCCGGTGTGTCTCTGAGCCTTTGTTCCTATTCAGAAAGCAGAGGGAGGATAAAAGTCCACTTGGTTCCCACACATTTCCCAATGTTTCCATGACCTATCAAGGACTCGTAAAAACAACTTCTTGATGATCTTTCCACACTTATAAGTACATAAGCAGAAATGTACTTACTGTAAGTAGAATACTTTTACTGGCATTAAAAGACATACGGGCATTTTCTTTGATGATTTATAATTGTGGTTACAACGCCATTTGTTCGCTTACTGTATCCATAGCACCAGCTGCCGGCGCTCGCCCCTCATCAAATCTCCAAACTGGCCATAGGTAGATACATCCAGCCCTCCTTTATTCTCTAACAAACTCTCCATTTCAGTCATGGACATCTGTGTCGGGTCTGACTTCAAACTGCAACCAAAAGAAGCAAGAAAAACTCATCAAATACATCTACAGTTGCACAAAGATGTCATGCGTTGTGCTTTCCCTTTGTCTTTTTAGCAACTCCTACTCCAATAATCAGAGGTGTGGACTCGAGTCACATGACTTGGACTCGAGTCAGACTCGAGTCATAAATTTGATGACTTTACACTCGACTTGACAAAATGTAAAGGGACTTGCAACTCTGACTTATAGACTTTAACATCAATGACTTGTGACTTCACTTGGACTTGAGCCTTTTGACTTGACATGACTTGCTACTTTCCCCAAAACCCAAAGATTAAAAAGTTATTCAGGAGCGCTCCGTATCTTTCATTTTGTACTTGTGTGTCTATCAGCGTGTTGTGTCTGTCAGCGTGTGTGCTGTCAGTACAATAGCCAATCAAATTAGATCTACGTTGTTTTCATCCCACAGCATTCATCCAATCAAATTGCAGGAAAACCAACAAAGAAGAATTGTCAAACAACGAGCCAGTGAGGAAAAATTATGCCAAAGTTGGTTTCGTACGGGTATAAAAACTACGACTTGGTCAACAAAAAACGAATTGCCGTATGCAAAACATGCAGTTCGAATATTACAGACGGAGACGCAACAACTTCCAACTTCGTTCAACATTTGAAGATGCACAAAGAAGGGTACGTTTTGAATGTAAGCTAACGTTTATTGGCTAAGTAACGTAACTTTTATTTGCTGTGTAGTTAAATCAGTGAGGCTGTAAACTCACTGCTAACGTTATAACCATAGACATCTTATACAGTAAGTAGATGCAGCATGGAGTGCTACTGCCTACTGGCGCTGACGAGACACGGGGCCGCCATCTTGGAGTGGTGATCCGCTCCACTCAGTGCAATTCATTTGGCAGGAACAATTAACTGTCAGCGCATTTAATTAATCTTACCTCACTGAATAATACTGATTTTCACGCGTTTTTTTGTCATACTTGTAGCTATGATAAAGGACACATGTTTTGACGTGTTTTATTATTCATAGTTTGCTTAACAGTAATAGAATATTCTTATATGCTATAAGTGACCAGACGTCCGAGATCAAAACTGGGAATATAATCCCAGAGAAGGGGGAAAAAACGGTCAGCTATTTTTAAATTGAAGAAACAATATGATTAGGTTATATATACATGCGTATATCCTACATAAACAATGTATCAATACATTAGATATCTATATATTTTATAGGCTGTATCTCTGTTGCTGCAGCAGCAGAGAGTTTATTCTGTTTTGACACTTTGTATTGATATTTTGTATTACATTCTTCGCTTAAATGATAATGTTTACAGTGATTATTTTATATGTATTTTTTATGTATGTCGGATAAAAGCGACCGAGTTTGACTGTGGAGGTACACACTCCCCTGAACAACCAGCAGAGGGCACTGCAGCCAGAGCAGTCTGGGTCACAGACATGGTCAGACACTGGCGAGCCATTCAGAGGCACACTAGTGAGGGTCATATTACGTCATGACTTTGCCATATTAGAAAAATGAATGAATTAATTAATGAAATAAGTTTATTTCGGTCATATAATCAGCCATTTTGTGTGATCAGTTTAACAGTACAGATTATACATATTTAACAATTATACATATTTACACACAAAAATAATATAAAAAGAATCACCGAAAAAGGAATAGGCTGAAGCCAAGGCTTATATTTGCCTATTCTCTACATTAACTGAAAATTAGATTACCTGGAACATCAATGTTCAAAAAATCAATGGGATGAAACTGTTACTATATTTTATATTTTTCTATTATTTCACCTTTCAATGCTTTCTCAAACCTTAACAAAGAACTACATGCTTTAACTACATCTTTTAAATTACGTTTTTTTTATGACAGGGGATGCAAAACAATAACAGTGCAATACTTTTTCACAACATGGTCACTACTGCCTAGTTTCTGTTATATTTTTATTCTCCTGTTATATTTTTATTCTCATTGTTGCTTTTTATTTTTATTGTAATACTTTTCTATTTTGTTTCCATTTATACCCCCATTATTTACTTTTTAAATTATATCTCAATTCTGTACACTGCTGCTGGAATTTTAATTTTCCTGAGGGAACTCTCCTGAAGTAATCAATAAAGTACTATCTATCTATCTATCTATCTATCTATCTATCTATCTATCTATCTATCTATCTATGTCTTCAACTCACCACTGAGCTTGTTCCATCATTTAACTCCTAAAACTGAAATACATTTGTATTTTATATTCGTTCTTACTTTACCTATTTCAAAAATCATTATCCCCGTGAATTATAGTTTTCTCCTCTTAATTTAAATAACCAAAGAATACAAGCTGGAAGGCTGTTCTTTACTCGAAACATAATTTTCATTGTTTTTAAAAAACACAATATCTGAAACTTTTAACACATTAGAACTTATAAATAATGGATTGGTAAGTTCATAGTAGCACGCTTTGTGCATTATTCTAATTACCCTTTTTTGAAGTTTAATTATTGGGTCTATGTTAGTTTTATAAACATTTCCCCAAACTTCAACACAATATGTGAAATATGAAAAAATAAAAAAATAATATAACATGCAGACATTTCTTATTCAGCATGTGTCTTACTTTATAAAGAATAGCAATGGATTTGGATATTTTTCCCTTTATATATTCTATGTGCGGTTTCCAACATAATTTATGATGAATTATTATTCCCAAGAATTTAGTTTCATATACTTAATTTAAATTTTGCTTCAAAATTTCTCCTTGCATCACTAAACACCATAAATGTAGTTTTCATTTAATGATAACTTATTAATATCAAACCATTTTCTTAGCTGAAGCAACTCAACCTCTATTATCCTCAACACTTCCTTCAAGTCTTCTCCTGAACAATATACATTCAGTGTTTCCCACACATTCATTTATTTGTGGCGGCCCGCCACGAAAGAATTAAGGCCGCCACAAATTTTTTTTTTTTTTTGTCCCGTCCAGCTTCTCAGGCAAATCATATAGTTGATGTAGATGCCCATATTGTAGGATCAAGATTTTTGGAGCTCTTTATTCAGTGGATCAGATGTTTGATGAAGCTTTGTGTCTATCTACCACCACTACTGTTTTCTGTTTATTTGTTACCGACTGTGGCAAGACACCTCTGCCTCTGTTTCACTTTATGTTGCTGGTGAATAATATGGTTGTAGTAGTAGGCTAAAGTTAAATTATTTAGTATGCACTAATTAAAGGGGCAGAGCTTTAAGAGACATTTTAACTTTTATATTTTTATAAGATATATTTTTTGTAAAAACCACAATTAATAAATATATTTCAGTGAATAACTTATTGTTCAAATCTGTATATAAATATGTACATAAAGTGTTGTAATTATATTGTAAAATGGATGGATGGATGTATTGACGTTTAAAACAAAACTGTTATTAATTAGTAAGTATACATTTTTTGAGCTTTTTTAGAGAAAATCATATCATTGTAGTAAATTATGCAAATTACTTGATGATGTCATGGTGACCACGCCCATAGCCACGCCCCCACCGCCACAGGTATCTTGGCAGTTTATGGGAAACACTGACATTTGTATCATCTGCAAACATAAAACTTTTCAATTTATTAGATACTGAACAAAAATCATTTAAATAAAGTATAAATAACTTGGGTCCCAATACCGAGCCTTGTGGAACCCCACAAGTTACTCTTCTTGGCTGTGATTTAGTCTTACTATTTTCCACATATTGAGATCTATTACTTAAATAACTACTTAACCAATGTTGTGAAACACCTCTTATGCCAGTTTTCCAATTTTTGCAGAAGTAAGGAATGATCGATTGTGTCAAAAGCTTTACATAAGTCAAAAAGTGTGTTGCTTTTTTTCTATTGCTGTAGCTATGTTTTCTACAAAGTCCATCACTGCTAGGGATGTCGATCGATTACTCCTGAACCCAACCTGATGGTCATTCAGTAGCTCATGTTTGTCAATGAACTTATCAAGTCTATTTACAAATAATTCCTCAATAATTTTTGCAAATTGAGGTAGTAGAGACAAAGGTCTATAATTTGAGACCGTATGTTTATCACCATTTTTATAAATCGGAATAACTTCAGCGATTTTCATTTTGTCATAAAAAGTTCCAGTTAATAAAGATTTATTACATACATAAGTAAACGGTTTCAGGACACAATCCATCACTTCTTTAACAAGTGACATATCCACGTTGTTACCATCGACAGATTTTTTGTTCTTAAACTTTCTTACCACTTCTAACACATCACTTTCACAAACTCCACCAAGAAACATAGATTTTTTTTATGTCAGATACACGCTCTAACTTTTTGTCATCATTCATATTAAAATTAATATTTTTTGCCAGATTTGGGCCAACATTCACAAAAAACGTATTGAATTCCTCAGCTATTTCTTCTATACTTTCAATAATTGAGTTGTCATCTTTTACCAAATATGCTGTAAAATGCTTTTTGCTAGATGTTTTAATCATAGTATTAAGCACAAGACCGCACTGTCTTTGAACCCAGAATGAAATCTTCTAAGTCATGGTCTCAGTGTGTCATGAGTGAACATGAATGATGCAGCCAGAGATCAAGCAGGATCCACTGTAAGTGTTACTCATTTGGGATGATTTGACACACATTGCAATGATAAGAGATCAGTATCTACATTGGGACAAGGTCATTAAACGGCATTGATACAATAAAATAAGCAGCTAGCACGGTCTTTCAGATTAACTGGATAAATTAGCATTGTCTGTGACCCAGACCGCTCTGGCTGCAGTGCCCTCTGCTGGTTGTTCAGGGGAGTGTGTAACTCCACATTCAAACTCGGTCACATTTATTTGTGCATTTGGTTTGTGGTAGGAATGTCTCAGACACAAAAGCAAAAAAAAAAAGCGATCCACATATGCAAATTCATTACAAATACAAAATCAAGCATATTTATATTAAAATCTCAAAAATATATTTACAAATACACGTTTATACAAATTCTTGATTTATTTGTATGTCACATTTTTATATCTATACATTTTATTTATATATATTTTCAAACCTCAAAAATATATTTACAAATACGCTGATATTTACACAAATTATTTATTTGTTTGTATATCACATTTGTGTTTGTATATTTATTAATATATGCATATGTATTAATATCATATTGATGTATACAAGTTGATGTGAGACAATTCTACTTCCATACTATTACACTCTTTTAATTCAATATAGTAATGCTGCCTGAGGCTGATCCAATCAGTGGCCATGATACTGAACAGCGCGATTTGCCTCGTTTGTTCTTTTCTATTGCAAATATTACTGTAGTATTAATATTTTTTGTCTGTATATCGTATTTTTCGGAGTATAAATTGCTCCGGAGTATAAATCGCGCCGGCCGAAAATGCATAATAAAGAAGGAAAAAAACATATAAGTCGCACTGGAGTATAAGTCGCATTTTTTTGGGAAATTTATTTGATAAAACCCAACACCAAGAATAGATATTTAAAGAATAGTGAACAACAGGCTGAATAAGTGTACGTTATATGACGCATAAATAACCAACTGAGAACGTGCCTGGTATGTTAACGTAACATATTATGGTAAGAGTCATTCAAATAACTATAACATATAGAACATGTTATACGTTTACCAAACAATCTGTCACTCCTAATCGCTAAATCCGATTAAATCTTATACGTCTAGTCTCTTATGTGAATGAGCTAAATAATATTATTTGATATTTTATGGTAATGTGTTAATAATTCCACACATAAGTCGCTCCTGAGTATAAGTCACACCCCCGGCCAAACTGAAAAAAACTGCGACTTACAGTCCGAAAAATACGGTAGCCATTTTTGTGCTTAAAAATGCTTAATTTAGGACCTAAAATTGTAGAATATGCTTAAAAAATAATTTAAAAAAACAGTAATGTGGATAAGCCGCAACATTTGAAGCATCATGTGGTGAGGGACTGTATTGCTCCCAAATAGGAAAACTGTTTGGGAATAGCATGGAACTCAAATAAGTCGACACCCTTCAGACTGGCTGACTCAGTAGACATAACCGAAAATGAAACTAGTCACTGCTTTATTTGCACTTTTAATTGTGACTTTCACCAGAGACCGCGAGAGAATGAGTACTAAAGGAGTCTGTGTTGGCCCTGCGATGAGGTGGCGACTTGTCCAGGGTGTACCCCGCCTACTGTCCGAAGCAGCTGAGATAGGCACCAGCACCCCCAGCGTCCCCGAACAGGACAAGCAGTAGAAAATGGATGGGTGGATTTCCTCTGACAGTCCTTTTCCTCCATTTTTATTTAGATTCTTCTGTTTTCATATGATTACTTTATATGCCTTCATGCATGTGCAAATCTTTCTTCTAAAAAAAGAATGTTAGTTGCTGTTGGAATATTGTACATGCTAACACTGCCAGGCTTTTATTTTGAAGTCGCTGTGTGCACGTTAGTACAGTGTAACTAGACAGTTATGTTGCTCTTGTGGTTTCCTGCTGCTCAGCGATAATGGAAAAACAACAAAAAATATCATAAACATAATTTTTCATGAAAAGGAACCCATCGAGTCTCACACTTTGTTAACAAAGCTGTCGACCATGTATGTACAAACCCCGTTTCATATAAGTTGGGAAATTGTGTTAGATGTCAATTTAAACGGAATACAATGATTTGCAAATCCTTTTCAACCCATATTGAATTGAATGCACTACAAAGACAAGATATTTGATGTTCAAACTCAAACTTTATTCTTTTTTTTGCAAATAATAATTAACATAAAATTTCATGGCTGCAACACGTGCCAAAGTAGTTGGGAAAGGGCATGTTCACCACTGTTTTACATCATCTTTTCTTTTAACAACACTCAATAAACGATTGGGAACTGAGGAAACTAATTGTTGAAGCTTTGAAAGTGGAATTCTTTCCCATTCTTGTTTTATGTAGAGCTTCAGTCGTTCAACAGTCCGGGGTCTCCGCTGTCGTATTTTACACTTCATAATGCGGCACACATTTTCGATGGGAGACAGGTCTGGACTGCAGGAGGGCCAGGAAAGTACCCGCACTCTTTTTTTACGAAGCCACGCTGTTGTAACACGTGCTGAATGTGGCTTGGCATTGTCTTACTGAAATAATCAGGGGCGTCCATGAAAAAGACGGCGCTTAGATGGCAGCATATGTTGTTCCAAAACCTGTATGTACCTTTCAGCATTAATGGTGCCTTCACAGATGTGTAAGTTACACATGCCTTGGCCATTAATACACCCCCATACCATCACAGATGCTGGTTTTTGAACTTTGCGTCGATAACAGTCTGGATGGTTTGCTTCCCCTTTGGTCCGGATGACACGACGTCGAATATTTCCAAAAACAATTTGAAATGTGGATTCGTCAGACCACAGAACACTTTTCCACTTTGCATGAGTCCATCTTAGATGATCTCGGGCCCAGAGAAGCCGGCGGCGTTTCTGGATGTTGTTGATAAATGGCTTTCGCTTTGCATAGTAGAGCTTTAACTTGCACTTACAGATGTAGCGACCAACTGTATTTAGTGACAGTAGTTTTCTGAAGTGTTCCTGAGCCCATGTGGTGATATCCTTTAGAAATTGATGTCGGTTTTTGATACAGTGCCGTCCGAGGGATCGAAGGTCACGGTCATTCAATGTTGGTTTCCGGTCATGCCGCTTACGTGGAGTGATTTCTCCAGATTCTCTGAACCTCTTGAGGATATTATGGACCGTAGATGTTGAAATCCCTAAATTTCTTGCAATTGCACTTTGAGAAACGTTCTTAAACTGTTTGACTATTTGCTCACGCAGTTGTGGACAAAGGGGTGTACCTCGCCCCATCCTTTCTTGTGAAAGACTGAGCATTTTTTGGGAAGCTGTTTTTATACCCAATATACCACCTGTTCCCAATTAGCCTGCACACCTGTGGGATGTTCCAAATAAGTGTTTGATGAGCATTCCTCAACTTTATCAGTATTTATTGCCACTTTCCCCAACTTCTTTGTCACGTGTTGCTGGCATCAAATTCTAAAGTTAATGATTATTTGCAAAAAAAAAAAGTTTATCAGTTTGAACATCAAATATGTTGTCTTTGTAGCATATTCAACTGAATATGGGTTGAAAATGATTTGCAAATAATTGTATTCCGTTTATATTTACATCTAACACAATTCCCCAACTTATATGGAAACAGGGTTTGTATATGTCAACTTCAAGGGGAACTGCACTTTTTTGGGAATTTTGCCTATCGTTCACAAGAAGAAATTTTTTTTTTTTTCGCTTTCTTACAAAAAATAGGCTTGTTCTTGGTGGCTAGCTATGCAGCTAATAGAAGAAATCTATTCTACCACTAAATCACTTTAAAAAGCGTCAACAATACAGTAACCTGTATAATAAACCAAACGGTAGCAACATTGTTATTGTAAGAGCGAACACTAAGGAACTCTTTTTCTAGCGTACTAACACATCAGCGTGCTTCGGAATTAGCCGTAAAAGCTAACTACGGCAAGAAATAAGCTGCCTTCTACAACAACAAGAAACACATTTGAGTTTTACTGCACAACACTGCGATACGACACCAATCTGTACTGACTGAAAAACATTAAGCCAGATAGTGTATGTATGTACTGTAATTGTACTAACACGCATGACGTGCTGCGAGTATCATGATCAATATAAAGTGTGACTCTTCGATGGACAGTTGTCTGTTTGGTCCAGCTGGCCGGGGAAGATTTTACGGTTTATTTGGGTAAGCACTCAATTTCTGTCAAAATAGCCTGGCTTCAAGTTCCACATTTTGCAGCTTTGATTCCCTTTCACTTCACTCTCCCGGCTTCCGTCTGCTCCAACGTTGCACTCTTCATTCGTACTGGCTTCTAGAAGCAGCAGTTTGTCCTCCATAAATTCAGATTCAACAAGATAAGGTTGTGAATCCTCATTTGTCCATAAATAGTTGTCTTTTTGTTTGTTACAGAATCTGTCATGATTAGAATGATAAATAATGATAAATGGGTTATACTTGTATAGCGCTTTTCTACCTTCAAGGTAGCTTTAAATGGCAGCGGGAGCTGCCATGCAAGGCGCTACCAGCACCCATCAGGAGTAAGGGTGAAGTGTCTTGCCCAAGGACACAACGGACGTGACTAGGATGGTAGAAGGTGGGGATCGAACCCCAGTAACCAGCAACCCTCCGATTGCTGGCACGGCCACTCTACCAACTTCGCCACGCCGCCCACACTCACGTGTTTGTGTCCGGAAGGGGTTGTTGCCAGAAGTCAGACGTGCGCTGCCATAGAAACGGAAATAAATGCGCCGATGGCGGCGCGCATAGACGCAGCGGTTCAGAGCTCTCTTTTTTGGTGCAAGTTTTTGATATTTTTGCTTTTATGGTATGTGTGTCTGTCCACATTATGCCGGGCCACTAACATCTACAGTTGACCCGAACTGCTTAAATTGTGAGCAAGACGTCACGGCTGAGTTTCTTCACTTACATGAGATACCAGCGGACATAGCCATGACACCGGGCTCTCCGTGGATTACATTTCCCAGGAGAAGGAGGCGGAGTGACAGGAAGCAAAAGCGGGGTGCAGAGCTGGCATGCTAGCTAGGCTCCGCAAGCTGCCATTCAAACCATCGCTTCCCAGCATTTTTTTATCGAATGCAAGATCCCTCACCATCAAGCTGGACGAGCTGAAGCTGCAGATTGCGACAAATAAGATGGTCGGGGACAGCTGCATTCTGCTCATCACGGAGACGTGGCTTCACCCGCTCATCCTGGACACAGCTATCGACTTCCGCAAGAAAAAAAACGATAAACATCCAACCACTGTACATCAATGGGGACTACGTGGAAAGGGTCTCTAACTTCAGGTTCCTTGGGATCCAGATCGAGGAAGACCTGTCGTGGAGTATGAACACCTCAGTGATCATCAAAAAGGCACAGCAGAGACTTTACTTTCTGAGACTCCTCAAAAAGAACCAACTGTCACAAAAACTGCTTTTGTCCTTCTATCGCTGCTCAATAGAGAGTGTGCTGACATACTGCATGTGTGTATGGTATGCCAGCTGCACGGCAGCAGAAAGAAATGCACTTCCGAGGGTCATAAAAACTGCCATGAAGATCACTGGCTGCTTTCTCCCCTCCCTGGATGAACTGTACAGTGCCAGGTGCCTCAAAAAGGCCCAAAACATCATAAGGGACCCATCCCACCCTGGACATAAACTTTTTGAACTGCTGCCCTCGAGTAGGAGATACAGGACAATAAAAATGCCGGACAAACCGATTTAAGAACACTTTTTACCCGAGGGCAATAGTGTCGCTGAACACAAGACTAATGACTTTGCATGTGAGCTGTGTGCTTTTATGTATTTTTATCTCTATCTATGTTCTTATGTTTTTATGTGTTATTATGAATGTGCACTAAATTAGTTTTTGCTTACAATTTTGTTGTACTATGTACAATGACAATAAAGATATATTATATTCTATTCTAATTAGTTCCGACCATGATTAAAATGACCAAAATACGGTAAATATTGAACATAATACATATTGCTATGAAGGTGTCTGTTACTACATTATATATATATACTTGCAGTGTGTATATTGTAGATATTACATATTGTTATGAAGGCGTCTTGTTACTACATTATATAAATACTTGCTGTCTGTATATAAAACATTACATATTGTTATGAAGATGTCTGTTACTACATTATATGTATACTTGCAGTATGTGTATATAAAATATATTGTTATGAAGATGTCTGTTACTACATTATATGAATACTTGCAGTGTGTATATAAATCATATTACATATTGTTATGAAGATGTCTGTTACTACATTATTAGTATACTTGCAGTATGTGTATATAAAATATATTGTTATGAAGATGTCTGTTACTACATTATATGAATACTTGCAGTGTGTATATAAATCATATTACATATTGTTAGGAAGATGTCTGTTACTACACTACACATTATATATATATATATATATATATATATATATATATATATATATATATATATATATATATATATATATATAGACTTGCAGTGTGTATATAAAAGAGATTACATATTGTTATGAAGGTGTATGTTACTACATTATATATATACTTGCAGTGTGTATATAAAACCTTTCATTTTGTTATGAAGATGTCTGTTACGACATTATATACTTGCAGTGTGTATACAAAAAATATTACATATTGTTATGAAGGTGTCTGTTACTACATTATATATATACTTGCAGTGTGTATATATGAAAACGTTGATGGAGGGTTTTAAAGTTGTTTTAGAGGCTTTGAAGTCTACCACAGTGACTCCTTTAGCCACATCTTGCAAGCATGTTTTATCATCTTTAACCCCCCTGCCCGTTTGTCTCTCATAATGATTGTGAACGATAGGCGAAATAAGTGAAAAATAAGCGAAAAGTGCAGTTCCCCTTGAAGCGGGCTCTTTTTAGAATTAGGAAGAACGCAAGAGGACTGGGACTTGATGAGTTGGTAATCATGGACGAGTTGTCAAACTTAAAGAAGTTCCACTGTACATACACATTGGATGTTTACCAGCATTCTGCAACAGATTCTGTTTGACCTGCAAAGCGCTATCAAAAATCCTACTTGTGACATTCCCATCCATCTGCAGAAATCAGTTTCCTAATTTTTTTATGTAATCCCAACGAAGAAGATTCCTGCATATTGACAGAGTGTGAGTGGCAGTAGTTCCTACCCTTTTGTGCACGGCGCCATGCAGAGGGCCCTCCAGCGGTAGAAGGACTGGTTGCTCTCCACCATTACCAGATTGACCAGGTGGCCGCGCAAAGGCTTGTAGTCGGCGGGCAGCATCAGCGAGTCGAGGCAGAAGAACACACTGTCCTCCACCACGCCCTTGTTGACGCACACGCTGGTCACACACACCTGTGTCACAGGTCATGACATGGTTTATAGATTCGTATTGAGACAGTACAAAGTGAAATGGTAGGAGCAACGCTATCAAGGAGGCAGCAACCTGATTGAGACGACAGTAGCGTAGAGGGGCGACAGAATGAGCCTCGGTGGTCCACTGGTCGGGCTTAATAAAATATTTAGCTTGAACACAGTCGCCGGTCATCGCCTCGTAACCTGAAGAATAAACACACAAATGCGAAATTAGTGTTGTCCCGATAACAATATTTTGGTACTGGTAACAAAATATATTTCGATACTTTTTTTATAAATAAAAGGGGACCACAACAAATTGCATTATTGGCTTAATTTTAACAAATAATAAAATAGTGAACATACTAGAAAACTTGGGAGGACTGGTACTTTTCAGAGGCAGTATAGTACCGAATATGATTCATTAGTATCGCAGTACTATACTAATACCGGTATATCATACAACTCTGTACGGAATACAGCCTCACCTGCAAATATATTTTACTAAGTGCTCTGTCTTATATTGCAGATGTGTACAGGAATCCCTCGTTTATTGCTGTTAATTGGTTCCGGACATGACCCTGATAAATGATTTTCCAAGAAGTAGGAAATATTAATTATAATTCCAATATTTTAATAGCCAGAGCTTAAAAAACTGTTTACAACCTTCTAAATACATTTTTTCAACATTATGAGAGCCCTCTAAACATGAAATAACACCCTTTAGTCACCTTCACACTCTTAATGCAACGTAGCAATGCTGACTGAGGCTGAGCCAGTCAGTGGCCACAGTACTGACCAGCATAATCTGTTTAGTTTATAGTTTCCTCTAGTAGCCACTACTACTGTCAAGTTCTTTGGGACTTGTGTCCTCCTGCACTTGAAAAGGGTGAGAAGATTGTAGAGGACAAGTTTTTAACTCAACTTGATTTTGTCAGATTTATTTCACACCAAATCTATTAAAGGAGCTTTTCATTTGTATTGTTACATATATTATAATAATACTGCACCAGATTTTAAGGCAGTGCTGTTGATGAATAGGTCTATTTTCATACAAAAGCATACTTGCCAACCTTGAGACCTCCAATATCGGGAGGTGGGGGGGTGGCGTGGTCGGGGCGTGGCTAAGGGCGTGGTTAAGAGGAGAGTATATTTACAGCTAGAATTAACCAAATCAAGTATTTCATATATGTATGAAATACTTGACTTTCAGTGAATTCTAGATATATATATATTTTATTTTATTTTATTATACATATAAATAAAATACATACTTGAATTTCAGTGTTCGGGGGGGGGGGGGGGGGGGGGGGGCGTGGTTAAGAGGAGAGTATATTTACAGCTAGAATTCACCAAATCAAGTATTTCATATATGTATGAAATACTTGACTTTCAGCGAATTCTAGCTATATATATATTTTTTATTTTATTTTATTATACATATAAATAAAAGACATACTTGAATTTCAGTGTTCTGCAGGCTATCCAGTAGATGGCAGTATTGTCCTGTTTAAGAGTGTCACAACATTGCTGTTTACGGCAGACGAACTGCTTTACGGTAGACTAAACGTGACTGCTGTTGTTGTGTGTTGTTACCGTGCTGGGAGGACGTTAATGAAACTGCCTAACAATAAACCCACATAAGAAACCAAGAACTCTCTCTCCTTGTTGTGCACTCTACTCTCTAAAAGCCGTAGATGTTATGACGTCATTGGGCAGGCATGCTGTTTATATTGTGGAAAGCGGACGTGAGAACGGCTATACCCCACTCAGGTCCGCATTGAGCTGGAGGGGGCGTGGCCTCCAGCTCCGGCTGAATACCGGGAGTTTGTCGGGAGAAAATCTCTGCCGGGAGGTTGTCGGGAGAGGCGCTGAATACCGGGATTCTCCCGCTAAAAACGGGAGGGTTGGCAAGTATGTACAAAAGGCACACCGGATTATAAGGCGCATTAAAAGAGGTCATATTATGATTTTTCACCCTACATTTAAAACAGTTCTTGTGGTCTACTTAACATTTAATTGTGGTTCTTCGGTCAAAATGTATTACAGAGTATTATGTATTACAGATTATTAAAAATGATTAGGTATTACAGACCATCTTCAAGCCGCTTTATGACCGTCTCATCAGAATGCGCCGTTTTGTGGGCGGTCTTATTTACGTGGCTCCACTTTGATAGCGGAGGATGAATGCCCCACAACAAGAGGAAAGAGAATAACAAGGAGTTTATTGACTACGGCACGGACGTGTGTACATTTTCAAGATTTACGCAGATCCCAAATACACAACAGCAGGTACCAATAGGTAAAAAAAAGTTGGTTTTGCAAAATAGGTCAAACAAAACGCCAGATAATATGTCTCCTAATCGGTGCTATTTTAGGGTCCTTATACACACATCATAATAATACCTGTATGTTGAAGGACGGTACACATGACCAGGGTGGCAGTAATGCTCTGACAATCCATCAAGCAGTGCGGCTTCATAGCGTACAAAAGTCATACTAAAATATTTTGACGGGTTTTTGAGCACCGTGTGTAACGCTCTATGTTCTCAATGAAACATCAACATTTTAGTCTTGCTTTCTTACCAGTACTTGCTAGTGTCATTTATTAAACAGGCGTCAACTTGCAGTCTAAACGTATCTTATGTATGACTGCCATCTATTGGTCACACTTAACATTACACCATGTGCCACAACCATAATAGGTTGTATTCACCTGACGTCACGTCCAGCTCATTAACCATGCAAGGCTTGAAGTGGTGGTCCAGCGAGCGTCTGTTGTCATAGCTTTCTAGGCGGCATTTTGCTTTTCTCAAAGAAAAATGCCCTATGCTTACTTTGTTTCAGGCTGTTGGAATTTATCAAATTGTGAAAAGAATAAGAGTTTCTTTGAAGTTCCTCAAGAGGTAATCAAGAAATGCGAGGGATAAGACGATGAGAAAAGGGGCACACACTCCAGACTAAAGGAGCAGAGTCGAAGAAGGCACAACATACTTTAAACTCGGACTGCAACGATAAGTGGACAATAAAATTTGTCGCTGATCATGTCGATACCAGTCGTGACGTCATCACTCGTGTTTTTACGGGCGGAAGCGGGTCACTCTCAAAAACATGTAAAGTGTGAAGATATTTCCTCTTATTCTTGTTAAAAACATGAATACTTAGGTCATTTTGCAAAGAGGACCTTGTTTTTGTCGGACATTTGGAGGGAGGATGCGGTCTCAACCTCGGTAAGAATGTCAGCTTCTACCTTGCTAGCTAGCTACAAGAGTGAGCCAAAGATGTGTGAAAAATAACCTGAACTATCATTTTAGTCAAAGTCAGCCAGCTAAACGTTGTCTACATCAAATCAAGTACCTTTTAAAGCAGCATCAATTTGCAATGCTGTAAAAAAGACTTTGGTACTTTGCATTTCCTTTCTTTTAAATGGAAACAATTGTTTAGTCATTTAAATTTTTGTAACAGCTGAATGAGCAGCACAGTTGCAGTATAAATTAGAGATGTCCGATAATGACTTTTTTGCCGATATCCGATATTGTCCAACTCTTAATTACCGATTCCGATATCAACAAATACCGATATATACAGTTGTGGAATTAACACATTATTATGCCTAATTTTGTTATGATGCCCCGCTGGATGCATTAAACAATGTAACAAGGTTTTCCAAAATAAATCAACTCAAGTTATGGAAAAAAATGCCAACATGGCACTGCCATATTTATTATTGAAGTCACAAAGTGCATTATTTTTTTTAACATGCCTCAAAACAGCAGCTTGGAATTTGGGACATGCTCCCTGAGAGAGCATGAGGAGGTTGAGGTGGGGGGGTATGGGGTAGCGGGGGGTGTATATTGTAGCGTCCCGGAAGAGTTGGTGCTGCAAGGGCTTCTGGGTATTTGTTCTGTTGTGTTTATGTTGTGTTACGGTGCGGATGTTCTCCCGAAATGTGTTTGTCATTCTTGTTTGGTGTGGGTTCACAGTGTGGCACATATTTGTAACAGTGTTAAAGTTGTTTATACGGTCACCCTCAGTGTGACCTGTATGGCTGTTGATCAAGTATGTGTGCGTGTGAAAAGCCGTAGATATGTGATTGGGCCGGCACTCAAAGGCAGTACCTTTAAGGTTTATTAGCGCTCTGTACTTCTCCCTACGTCCGTGTACACAGCAGCGTTTTAAAAAGTCATTAATTTTACTTTTTGAAACCGATACAGATAATTTTGAAACCGACACAGATAATTTCCGATATTACATTTTAAAGCATTTATCGGCCGATATATAAATAAATATTTATGAATGAATTAGTCATCTTTGTTGTTCATAAGAACATGCCTAAAATAACTTAAGCTGCATTTAGAAGTCGATGGAAAATTAAAGCCATTAAATATGTTTACGCTTTCTTATCTGATTAGTTGACTAATCGTTAAGATAATCGTTGACTAAACTACTATCAAAATAATCTTTAGTTGCAGCCCTACTTTTAATGTTATTAAGCATTCCCCATTTAAGTATTATTTTGATATTTGTACTTTATCTTGTTTCGGAGTTCTTAAAACGCATTTTTGCTATGAGTGTTTTGCAAACCACCAACTCGCTGAGTCTAAATAAAAGAAAGCACATGTGAGCAAAACCGAAAGGAGTTTATTAATAGGGAACTGCACTTAATTTTTTTTAAATTTTGCCTATCGTTCACAATCATTATGAAAGACATGACGGATGGATTTTTTTTAATGCATTGTAACTTGTGAATATTAGTCCGCTTACAGCGCAGCCAAAGGGAGCTCCTCTCTTTCGCTCATAAAATCCAATAAATAACCATTCAAAAATGGCCAACAATACTCCATTTACATTTTGTGATTTGAATATCAACCAAGTATGAGTGATATTATTATTAGTATAAGCGCCAACACAGACACACTATAACGGCGCCGTGATCACTTCTTGTGTGTCCCTAGGATTACATCATTGAGTAGTCTACTGCTTTCACTCTTCTTTACTTAACCCTGTAAGTTTATTCTAGATGACAAATCATGCCTCTCACCTGCACAGAAAAAGTGTGAGTAGGTATTTCAACAAGTTGGTGCAGTTTGACAGCCATTTAAGACACGAAACTGGCGAGGACGACACGAAAAGACGCTTGTTCTGAAATTATCCAAATGGTTCATATCTTGGCGGGGGCACTCAACGTTAAAGGTGCATAACCACCAATGACAAATCCCTCCTTTATATCTTAAGCATGCCATGTGGTATCACGAATCAAACACATCAAACATTCATATTTGGCATCATAGAGAAAAAAACATCATCACCATTGGTATCAGAGTTTTGAAAGATGTACTCAATTGGTATCAGAGTTTTGAAAAGATGTACTCATACTACACAATAAAATATGTAAATTTTTTGGGGACACCCTGAATATTGGTATCGTAGTCTTAAAAGATGTATCAGTGGTATCTTTAAAGGGGAACTGCCTTTTTTTTTTTTTTGCCTATCGTTCACAATCAATATAAAAGACAAGAACACACGTATTTTTTATTCATTTAGAATTTTAAAGATAAAAAACGCTTGCAAGATCGGAGTCAAGACTGATGGGAGTAGCCTTCAAAACCCTCCATCAACGTTTTATATACACACTGCAAGTATATATATAATGTAGTAACATACACCTTCATAACAATATGTAATATGTACAATATACACACTGCAAGTATATATATATAATGTAGTAACAGACACCTTCATAACAATATGTAGTACTGTATTTTCCGCACCATAAGCTGCACCTAAAAACCACAATTTTTCTCAAAAGCTGACAGCGCGGCTAATAACCCGGTGCACCTTATATATGGATTAATATTAATATTTATTTTCATAAAGATTAGGTCTCGCAACTACGGTAAACAGCTGCCATCTTTTTGCCCCGTAGAAGAGGAAGCGCTTCTTCTTCTACGGTAAGCAACCGCCCCCATAGAAGAGGAAGCGCTTCTTCTTCTACTGTAAGCAACCGCTAAGGTGAGCACCCGCCCCCGTAGAAGAAGAAGCGCGCGGATATTACGTTTCATTTCATTTGTGTGTTTCTGTAAAGACCACAAAATGTCTCCTACTAAGAGACACGCGTACAAGGTTCCACTGACTTTTGATATTCATGTGAACCGCACTGTGGATACAACGGGAACACGTACGGTGAATATTCGCACCACAGGGAATGAGAAGTCGTCTTTCACCGTGGTTCTAGCTTGCCATGCTAACGGCCAGAAACTTCCACCCACGGGGATATTCAAAAGGAAGACCTTGCCAAAAGAGAACTTTCCAGCCGGCGTCCTCATAAAAGCTAACTCGAAGGGATGGATGGATGAAGAAAAGATGAGCGGAGAGACCGGGTGACTTTTTTCACGCAGCTCCGTCCCTGTTGATCTACGACTGCATGCGCGTCCACTTCACAGATGGTGTCAAAAAACAAGTGAAGCACACCGAAGAAGAATAATTTGAGGGATTTGTGGATGAGTAATAACTTCAGAAAGTGAGCTTTAAATGTTTATTTTGTGTGTTGTGTGACACTAACGTGTTAGCAACGTTGAGTTATTGATGTTGCTATTGCTCTGCACTATTTTGAGTGTTACTATTTTTGTGATTGCACATTTGCACATTACATTTTGGGAGTGAACAGAGTTGTTAGAACGCTGGTTTGTAATATATTATTAAAGTTTGACTGACCTATCTGACTGTTTTTTTGACATTCCCTTTAGCGTAGCGTAGGTGCGGCTAATAACACGGGGCGGCTAATAGGTGAACAAAGTTTTGAAATATGCCATTCATTGAAGGTGCGGCTTACAACACGGGGCGCCTTATGGTGCGGAAAATACGGTATGTACAATATTTACCGTATTTTGGTCATTTTATGCACAGCAGGGACTAATTCTTTGGCGCACTTATTTCCGATTCATGCACCACATCACCGTACACTACAGTACATACACTGTCTAGCTAGCTGTGTACAAACAAAACATAAAATGTGGGCTAATACTTTACAGATACTGTAATATGATTTTTCATGTTTTTCAGTTTTTCAAATAAACTCATACTCAACTCAGTCAGTACAGATTGGTGTCGTGTCATATCACAGTGTTGTGCATTACAAACTCAAACGTGTTTCGTGTTGACGTAGAAACTAGCTTGTCTCTTTCCATAGTTAGCTTTTACGGCTAATACCGTAGCACGCCCATGTGTTACTAGGCCAGAAAAGAGTTCCTCAGTGTTCGCTCTTCCAATAAAGTCGCTACAGTTTGGTTATTATACAGGTTACGGAAGGTAAATTAAGTATTGTTGACGGTTTTTGAATGTATTTTAAAGTGATTTAGAGGTAGAATTGATTGCTTCCATTACTTCATTGCTAGCCACCAAAAACGAGCCGTTTTTATAAGTTAGAAAGCAAAAAAAAAAAAAAAGTGTTATCTTTTGTCCCTCATAAAGATTGTGAACGATAGGCAAACTTCCCAAAAAAGTGCAGTTCCCCTTTAACTTTGAGAACCATGGCGATATTTAAACTGTCCAAAATTAGACCAAACTACTGCAGATTTTTTCACTATTTTTATGATTGAAAGGGTTTAATTTAGGGCAAACATGTTGTAGAATATGCTTTGAAAAATGTTTTTTAAATCTACGATGTGGTGAAGCTGCAATATTTGAAGAGCGATGTGGCCACGGATGACTGTATATCCCATTCTGTATTAGGGCTGCAGCTATCGATTATTTAAGTAATCGGGTAAAGTTTGTTTAACTAATGGCGTTATCAGATTAAACACTTAATAACCCCAATGTGTATTTTAGTAAAAATAGTTTGATATAAACAATTTTCCTACATGCCATAACCTTCATTCTTTTTTTTAGTAAATGCTCATTATCAACAATGAAATTGCACTTTTAACACCAGGTGCATTGATAAAAATAAAATTAAAATAAAATTTAAAAAAATATCCTGTTTAATGCCACACAGCTCACAACCACCACTTTCATATGCGTTCCATTGCAGTGGCCGTGAAAAAAACTATGCCCGTGTATTTAAAGTTCCAGGCAATCCACGCGGTCCCGGTTTGATCAATTCTTATTACCGGTAGTTGCACTCAAACGATTAATCCAAGCATCTTAACATAGATCAAAGCTTTTTTAAATCAAATTAATCACTTACAGGGATGTGAGCACCCTTTGAGGAAAAAAGGAGAGAAATTGAGGGGGGGAAAAAAAGAGGAAACTTTTTATCAGCATGAAGAGCTGCCACGCAAAAAATCAGAAAGACAATTTTGAAAATCAATCCTTTAACGCTGGGGTTACGTTCCCAAAAATACCCACTTTAACTGAAATCCGTGTAGTTAGAAGTTGAGTTTTTTTCTTTGTTTTTTACATGCATTTTCGTATATTATATTTTTTTCGTTTACACTATGTTTTTTCATTTACATGATGGCTTTTTTCCTCATTTACTGTGCATGTTTTTTCGTTTACAGGTTGTTGTTTTTTTTATTTATTATGTTTTTTTCGTTTACTCTACTGTACAGTATATGTATGTTCGCACCAAACAATTTTGTAAATTAGGCAAGCTGAACGCATTCTGTACTTTACAGAACACATGGCATGAAGAAGATTAATTGACAATGGTCTACAGTTCCTAAGTGAATCAGGACACAGAACACAATGTGCATTCATAAGCTGTAAAAAAAAAAAAAGAGCATGCGACACTGTAAAAAATTACACAGGGAAAAAAAATCTGTGTAACAGCGAGGCCACATCAAATGAACCGTGTTGTAGTGAGGGAACACTGTACTACATTTAATTGAATTGGGTGCATTATTGCACTATATTTTACCTTCAGATTTATTCTCATCTGCCAACCTATTTTCGCTGTCTTTTTTTACACTTACATGTGCCAATACAAAGTTTACCAGTTCGAACGTAAAGTATCTTGTCTTTGCAGTGTATTCAATTAAATATAGGTTGAAATGATTTAAAAATCATGCTCCAGTACCCCCCGTAACCCCGACAGGGACAAGCGGTAGTAAAATGGATGGATGGATGGATGTACTCCGGCTTCCTCCCACCTCCAAAAACATGCACCTGGGGATAGGTTGATTGGCAACACTAAATTGGCCCTAGTGTGTGAATGTGAGCGTGAATGTTGTCTGTCTATCTGTGTTGGCCCTGCGATGAGGTGGCGACTTGTCCAGGGTGTAAATAAATAAATAAATGGGTTATACTTGTATAGCGCTTTTCTACCTTCAAGGTACTCAAAGCGCTTTGACAGTATTTCCACATTTTACCCATTCACACACACATTCACACACTGATGGCGGGAGCTGCCATGCAAGGCGCTAACCAGCAGCCATCAGAGGCAAAGGGTGAAGTGTCTTGCCCAAGGACACAACGGATGTGACTAGGAAGGTAGAAGGTGGGAATTGAACCCCAGTAACCAGCAACACTCCGATTGCTGGCACAGCCACTCTACCCCACCTTCCGCCCGAATGCAGCTGAGATAGGCTCCAGCACCCCCCACGACCCCGAAAGGGACAAGCGGTAGAAAATGGATGGATGCATTCTGTTTTTATTAACCATTTACACAACATGCCAACTTCACTAGTTTTGGATTTTGTAATAAACCAAATGTTTTTGTTTTTTAGTAGATAATTTACTAACATTATTATCATTGAAAATGTAATGTGAAATTCTATTACTTGTACGCAAAGAACTCACAACGTTTCCAGTTTGGCAAATCTATCCTTTAGCCACGCCCCCTGGGGTAATACACTTGCAGTGTTGTGACTTCTGTTCACAATCCGTTACATCGCTGGCTACTAAGAAATACTCTAGAACAGGGGTCCCCAAACTTTTTGACCCGGGGGCCGCATTGGGTTAAAAAAATGTGGCCGGGGGCCAGGCTCTATCTATATATCTATTAGAGATGCGCGGATAGGCAATTATTTCATCCGCATCACAAAAGTCGTCATCCACCCGCCATCCAACCGAACTAAGATTTTATCAAGATCACAACCGCCCGCCACCCGCCCGTTGTTATATATATAATATAGACCAGGGGTCGCAACCTAACAGTAATAATTAGGGCGTGCTGTAATGGTACTGTCTTTCTAACCCTCTACAACATGTACAGCCAGCGTGACAGCCCAGTCACATGTGTGCGGCTTCTGCTTGCACATGAAAGTGACAGCAAGGCATACCTGGTCCACAGCCATACAGGTTATACTGACGGTAGCCGTATAAAACAACTTTAACACTCTTAATTTGTGCCACACTGTGAACCCACACCAAACAAGAATGACAAACACATTTCGGGAGAACATCCGCACCGTGAGACAACAAACACAACAGAACAAATACCCAGAACACCTTGCAGTCCTAACTATTCCTGGCTGAAATATACCCCCCCCCGCTACCACCAAACCCCGCCCCCCCTACACTGCGCCCCCACGCATCAACCCCCCCCCTCCGTGCGTCGGTTGGGGTGGGCGGGGTTTGGTGGTAGCGGGGGTGTATATTTCAGCCAGGAAGAGTTAGGACTGCAAGGTGTTCTGGGTATTTCTTCTGTTGTGTTTATGTTGTCTCACAGTGCGGATGTTCTCCCAAAATGTGTTTGTCATTCTTGTTTGGTGTGGGTTCACAGTGTGGCACATATTAAGAGTGTTAAAGTTGTTTTATACGGCCACCGTCAGTGTAACCTGTATGGCTGTGGAGCAAGTATGCCTTGCTGTCACTTACGTGTGCAAGCAGATGCCGCCTTCAACATGCGGCTGGGCTATCACGCTGGCTGTACATGTTGTAGAGGGTGATAAAGGCAGTATCAACACGGCACGCACTTATTATTGTTGATTGGGTGAAAATCAGCAGACATTCGAGAGAATTAGAATTGGATCAACCGCCACCCGCCCGAATCTATTTAAAATCTATTTTTTTCGTCATGCATCCGCCCGACCCGCGGATTATCCGCGGTTGTGTCCGCAAACCGCGCATCTCTAATATATATATATATATATATATATATATATATATATATACATACATATATATATACATATACACACACACACACACACACACACACACACACACACACACACACACACACACACACACACACACACACACACACACACACACACACACACACACACACACACACACACACACACACACACACACACACACACACACACACACACACGTGTACCATATTTTCCGGACTATAAGGTGCACTTAAAATACTTTTTTTCCCCCAAACTCGACAGTGCGCCTTATAACCCGGTGCGCCTAATGTAAGGAATACGTTTGGTTGAGCTTGCCCACCTCGAAGCTATTTTATTTGGTACATGGTGTAATGTTAAGTGTGGCCAGAAAATGGCCTATATTCTTGTTATGGGACATTCATCCTCTACTGTTGCCATTTCTAATATAAAGTAGTGTAAAGTTCTTACTTATATCTGTCAGTAAATTTGCCATGAAAATAGTAAAACTTAACAGTGTAGTGAGTTCACATTATTCACCCAAGGAACTTTAGTTATTAGAGTTCCGGTCGGACGGTTTTTCACGGGACATATTTCCGGTGTTGTTTCCGGATGAGGAGATGCTGCTCCGTTATTGATTTAGGTAAAGTCTGTATGTCATTAAAACAGTTAGCTCCATCTTTTCATAGTTCTTCCACTCCCGTCCCTGCACGCTACATCGCTTCAACAAAGATGACGGGGAGAAGACGCTGCTGAAGGTGAGCCACGTAAATAAGACCACCCACAAAACGGCGCATCCTAAAGCGACTGTCAGAAAGCGGCTTGAAGATGATCTGTAAAACATATTCTATGCAACATTTTGACCAAAGAACCACCATTACATTTTATGTAGACCACAAGGAAGTGTTTTACATTTAGAAAAAGAAAAAAAAAAGACTCCTTTAATGCGCCCTATAATCCGGTGCGCCTAATATATGGAAAAAGATCAAAAATAGACCATTCATGGGCACTGCGCCCTGTGGTCCGGAAAATACGGTATATGGTAATTGTAATAGTAGATGCGGACAGACTAACGGCGTACAGAGCATCTTTTTTGTCCGGACACACCTCCTCCGCAACAGCGTTCAAACACTTCTTTACAAACTCCCCATAAGTCGCACGGAGTATAAGTCGCATTTTTTTGGGAAATTTATTTGATAAAACCCAACACCAAGAATAGACATTTGAAAGGCAATTTAAAATAAATAAAGAATAGTGAACAACAGGCTGAATAAGTGTACGTTATACATACTTGCCAACCTTGAGACCTCCAATATCGGGAGGTGGGGGGTAGGGGCTTGGTCGGGGGTGGGGGTGTGGTTATTTACAGCTAGAATTCACCAACTCGAGTATTTCATATATATATATATATATATATATATATATATATATATATATATATATATATATATATATATATGAAATACTTGACTTTCAGTGAATTCTAGCTATATATATATACACACACACCGTAATTTCCGGACTATAAGCCGCACCTGACTATAAGCCGCACCAGCTAAATTTAGGGGAAAATACAGATTGCTCCATATATAAGCCGCACCCGACTATAAGCCGCAGGGTTTTGATGTGTAATTACCGTAGTATTTAGGGGTTCCTGCTACCACGGAGGGGATTGTCGGGACAGAGATGACTGTTTGAGAACGCAAAGCGTCCCATTTATTAACAATAAATCTTTCAATCATTCAATCAAACTTTCCCATCTTTGACATTGCGAACAGCATTCGTGCAGAGGACAAATAATACAACGGTGCAAAGTAATACAAAGTGCTCGCCTGTACGTTATCAAAATAACCAGCCTACCGGTATATGAAAAGTCAGTCTTTAATCATTGTGTCATCGTCTTCCTCCTGCGTACTAAAACCACCGAAATCCTCTTCGTCGGTGTCGGAGAAGAACAGGCCGTAAATAAGCCGCACCGTTGTATAAGCCGCAGGGACCAGAACGAGGGGAAAAAGTAGCGGCTTATAGTCCGGAAATTACGGTATATATATGTATATATAAATATAAATATATATATGTATGTATAAATATATATATATATATATATATATATATATATATATATTTTATTTACATAAAAGAAATACTTGAATTTCAGTGTTCCGGTGGCTATCCATTAGATGGCAGTATTGTCCTGTTTAACTTCTCCGTTCATGATGAGTATATTATTTCGGCCACCGTGTTCAATGGAAAAGTCTGTTCTACATATTTACAGGCAATTGTGGGAAAGCGGACGTGAGAACAGGCTGTCCCCACTCAGTCTCAAGCCCGCATTGAGCTGGAGGGGGCGTGGCCTCCAGCTCCGGCTGAATACCGGGAGTTTGTCGGGAGAAAATCTCTGCCGGGAGGTTGTCGGGAGAGGCGCTGAATACCGGGATTCTCCCGCTAAAAACGGGAGGGTTGGCAAGTATGACGTTATATGACGCATAAATAACCAACTGAGAACGTGCCTGGTATGTTAATGTAACATATTATGGTAAGAGTCATTCAAATAACTATAACATATAGAACATGCTATACGTTTACCAAACAAACAATCTGTCACTCCTAATCGCTAAATCCGATGAAATCTTATACGTCTAGTCTCTTAAGCGAATGAGCTAAATAATATTATTTGATATTTTACAGTAATGTGTTAATAATTCCACACATAAGTCGCTCCTGAGTATAAGTCGCACCCCCGGCCAAACTATGAAAAAAACTGACTTATAGTCCGAAAAATACGGTAATTAAAAACTTTTTTTTTTTACTTGGGACTTCCCGCGGGCTAGATTTTGGACGCTGGCACGCCGTGTCCGGCCCGGACCCTTGCTCTAGAACTATAACTGGTTCGGAACTAACAGTGTTGGGATTGTGGTCATCCAAATATGATTAGCAACAAAGTAGACAACCGTCAACGTTGTGGCTCGGAGAGCAAATAGAGACAACAGGTAAGCTAGCGAGATGGTTAGCTAACTAGCGATCTTGTTTCGGTACTCCTTATCGTCTCCTTGTCCTGCTATTCAGTGCGGCGTTGAGGCAAGAGGAACAGCGAGTACCTGCGGCTGACGAGAGTTTTCAAAAAATCGTGTTTAGATCGTATTTTTGATATTTCATTAAAAAAATGGAAGTGATATTTTGACGCGAAAAGTATTGTTTAAAAACACAGAGTATTGCGTTTTCGTGGAAATTTCACATGCCAGCATTTTATTCTGTATATTTATGAATCTCTCGTACCTTCGCACAAACTAGAGCGTGGGAAGTAAGTGTTCTGGTTGATGTAGCCACCCTCTCTGTTCAATGACGTGATGCTGCCGATAAGAGGACGCAGCCGAGCGCAATCGTCCTCCAAGGACGTCCCATCTCTGGTCTCCCAAGCGTCGAAACTCTTTGACACCTTAAAATAAAAAGGATTAAAACACTTTAGTTAAAGTTAAAGTACCAATGATTGTCACACACACTAGGTGTGGTGAAATTTGTCCTCAGCATTTGACCCATCCCCTTGTTCACCCCCTGGGAGGTGAGGGGAGCAGTGGGCTGCACCGGTGGCCGTCTCCGGGAATCATAACAGAGGACACGGACAACATATTTTCTTGCAAACTGCTTTGCACAATTGCAAAATAAAATAATTTTTTTTTGTGTATCACAAAAGCTAAATATAAATGCTTATGTTATATATTTGCAGCCTTTTGGGGCATTTGTGATTAAGGGCTATTTAAATAAACAGATTGATTTTCTATTTGTTGCAGAAAAGCAGGATGAAGGGGTTAAATTGCAGCCATTTTTAACATTACATTACAATGAATCAGAGGGAGTAAAACCCACATAATTTCATTACAAAGGTGTCACTTGTACTACTGTGCAATATACAGTACCAAAGCGTTGGCACAATTAATCATAATATCTTAATCAACAAATTAGAACGGTATGGGATCTGAGGATCGGTGTTCAACTGCATGGAGCTACTTAACCAACAGGAAGCAATACGTGAGGATAGGTGAAAATATGTCACCAGTGCTAAAAATATCTTGCGGCTTATCCCAGCGATCGATACTCGGACCAAAATTGTTCAATGTTTACACGACTGCGTTTTGTTCCGGAGAGAACAAACAGAAGCTAATACAAAAAACTGAAGAAATTAACACATTAAAGAGAAGGTTTGACAAAAACAGACTAAGTAAAACTAAACTCAGTAAAACTAAAATAATGCTATTCGGTAACAGTAGAAGAGAAAGTCAAACACAAATACAAATAGACAAAGTAAATATAGAAAGGGTGAAAGAAATCAAATTTTTGCGAGTAATAATAGATCAAATGAGCTGGAAATCTCATATAAAAAATATACAACATAAGGTGGGAGTAAATATTTCTATAAATAAAGCAAAACTATTTTCTAGACCAAAAATCACTTAGTATTCTTTATTGCTCACTCTTGTTACCAGAAGTTATGGAGTAGAAATATGGAGAAATAACTACAATAGAGGGCTGGGCGATATATCGATATATCGCGGGTTTGTCTCTGTGCGATATACAAAATGACTATATCGTGATATTCGAGTATACGTTCTCACAGTTGCTTTTAGCTGCGGGCATTACACTGCATGCGTTTCCCACTCTTTCTTGTCTCTCTTTCTCACAGAGACTTAAAACAAGCGCACCTTCTTACATACGTCACGCGTGCAATGTCACACGCCCTCCCTGAGCAGAGAGGTAGCTACATGGGTAACATTAGCTGTGGTGCTAACGGTGCGTTGCGAGTGGTAATACGAGAGAGAAGGTGCGAATCTGGTAACAAATGGAGGAAGAATTAATTCCCAAGAAAAACAGCACGGGGTCCATCGTCTGGCGGTGGTTTGGCTTCAAGCAGGAATATGTTGAACAATTTTGCGGCAAAAGCGTTGCTACAAAAAGTAGCAGCACTGCTAATTTGTAGCATCATTTGAAAAGTCACCCGCTAGAGAATGAAGAGTGCTTGAAACTGCATGTCAACATCTCCGTTCGGTGCCACACCCACAAAATGCCGAAGCAACAATTTCCAAATCAACACCATGTGAAAAAAAAATCAACAACAGAAAGAGATAACGTCCGCAGGAACCTACCACAGAACGAAGGACATACACTATTTGATTTCCTATTATGCAGCTCATTTTTATTTGACAGTTTTTGAAATCATGCACAAAAGTGCACTTTATTTGTTTTAAACTATTGTAGTGGCGTTCTGTACAAAAAGTGCACTTTAATTTAGTGTTGTTTTGATATGTCATCTTAGTGACATCATGCACAAAAGTTCACTAATAGCTTGTTTTAAAATGTCTCTGACAATCGTGCACTTTCTGTTTTGGAAATGACAAATGTTTGTGCCACTGCTTAATAACTGTTTAATAAATACAGTTTTGCTAAATTGACTTAGTTGTGATTTCCCTCTCTGCATGAAAGTTTAAAATGAGCATATATTAATGCAGTATGAACAAGAATGTTTTAATGTAGACACATAGAAACATCATACTGGTGTGAATATATGCATCAAGTGTTCATTCAAGGCTTAGGCAAAATATCGCAATGTGTATCGTGACATGGCCCAAAAATATTGAGATATTAATAAAAGGCCATATCGCCCAGCCCTATACAAAAGTACACTTCACTCTCTAACTGTGTTACAAAAAAGGTTAGTTAGAATAATACAAAATGTTGGGTATAGAGAACATACAAACATTTTATTTATTAAATCAAACATATTGAAATTCAATGATTTGGTGCATTTGGAAACAGCTAAAATGATGCTCAAAGCAAATGATAAACTGATATCCAAGCCAAGAATGTACAAAAATTATTGTCAATGAAAGAGACGAAATATAATCATAAAATAAAAATACTCATACACGTACAAAACACTATAAACCAGTGGTTCTTAACCTGGGTTCGATCGAACCCTAGGGGTTCGGTGGGTCGGCCTCAGGGGTTTGGCGGAACCTCCGCCGCAGAGGTCAAGACGCACCCAACTCATCGTGTAAATAAAAACTTCTCCCTATCGGCATATTATGGATACCCCCAAACAATGTTCCCTCTAATTTTCCATCTGATTTGCAGGTGTGTAATTTGTTGTGAGTTCTTGCACTGTTTTGGTTTTGTTCTTTGAACAGGTGATGTTCATGCACGGTTCATTTTGTGCACCAGTAAAAAAAACTACTAACTCTGTCTTTAATTTGAAAAAATATATATATATCATTTTATTCTTCACTAAAGAAGGCATATTTTATTTTTCACTAAAGAAGGCATATGAAACTGGTGGGGTTCGGTACCTCCAACAAGGTTCATATTATTATGAGGAATTACATTATGGAATGGTTTAAGCAAAGAAGTCAATGTACTAATTAATATTCAGTTTAAGAGGCTATTCAAACTACAAGTGTTAACAAAGTACCAGGAAGAACAATTGTGACAAATGTATTAAACCCATTGAAAATAAGACATCTCATTAAGTAAATCATAACTGACTTAACAATTTATTACCAGAACTGTTGTATTTAGAAATCCTTGACGTAAATTGTGTTACAAATTGGGAAGAAGAAGTAAATATATGTGTTAGGGCCCTAAAAGGGGTATATGAAATAAGCTTCACTTCTTCCTACTACTTTCCGGGTATGTTGTTGTGCAATATATTTTGAACAAGGTTAAATACAGTTTCCCGTATAATACAATGAGAATGTTATATTGTTCAATTATTCTACTTTATTTCAATTATTGTGCAGAACTATGAGGAAATACATATAACAGTAACATAATGCCTTTATTTCTTTTCCAGAAAAGTAGGATATAGAGACCACACAAATCCACTCTTCATTAGGTCAGGATTATAAAACTAAGATATTGTAGAATTGCATACTCTATTAGTGATGTTCAAAGCTAGAAATAAAGTTCTCTCGAAAGACTTACAAAAGTTATTCGTGTTCACGTCTGAATATGAGAATCCCAGAAGGCCGTAGTATGACTTTAAACATCCAAGAGCGCGAACAAATCTGAAACAAATGTGCTTGTCTGTTGCTGGTGTGAAAGCATGCTTAAAAAGTTGCAAGAATATTTTTTAATTTAAAAAGACTTACAAAAAGAGACAACTGGCAAAATCAAACTGATTTTTGATTTTGATTGGACGTGTCATTGTGAAAATGCTTAAAAGGATATTAAAAAGTATGTTGGAGTCCGGGTGTTGGTGGAGGGAACAGTGACAAAGCCATCTAAAATAATGTGTTAAAAAAGGGGGCAGATAAATATAACAATATTATTCTTCCATCTGCTTCTTTCTGATCATATAAGAAACAACAAAAAAAGAAATGAAAGTGTGAACTGTACGTGGCATGTATTTATGCATTTTCATGAAAGGAATAAAAAGAAATAATGATGAATATATTATATTGAAACTGTATAAATGTTCGAATGAAACTTCAACCCACAGTACTGGATATTTTAATAAAAAAGTGGCGCTATATACATACATAGATAGACATCAGTAGGGCTCACCCTTCGGGCTTTCCACCCTCCTTGTGCGCCATCTTTCACGGCTATGCAGGTCACCGCGTCCCCTTCTTTGAGCGGAGCCCCACCCAGCACCATGTCACTCGTGAAGTAGATGGCACCGTCGATCAGGCCGTGGTCAAGGCCAAGCTCGGTCACCACGCCATCGTGAACGTGGCTAATGCTCTCAGAGTCTGGAAGGCCAATAAAATGAATTAAAAATGTCATATACAAAATATACAACATAAGGTGGCAAGAAACATTTCAATAATGAACAAAGCAAAATACGTCCTGGGCCAAAAATCACTTCATATTCTCTACTGCTCGCTAATGTTACCATATCTGAGTTATCGTGCAGAAATATGGGGAAACAACTACCGTATTTTTCAGACTATAAGTCACAGTTTTTTTCATAGTTTGGCCGGGGGTGCGACTTATACTCAGGAGCGACATATGTGTGAAATTATTAAACACATTACTGTAAAATATCAACTAATATCATTTAGCTCATTTACGTAAGAGACTAGACGTATAAGATTTAATGGGATTTAGCGATTAGGAGTGACAGATTGTTTGGTAAACGTATAGCATTTTCTATATGTTAGTTATTTGAATGACTCTTACCATAATATGTTACGTTAACATACCAGGCACGTTCTCAGTTGGTTATTTATGCGTCATATAACGTACACTTATTCAGCCTGTTGTTCACTATTCTTTATTTATTTTAAATTGCCTTTCAAACGTCTATTCTTGGTGTTGGGTTTTATGAAATACATTTCCCCAAAAAAAGCGACTTATACGCCTATGCGACTTATATATGTTTTTTCCCTTCTTTATTATGCATTTTCGGCCGGTGCGACTTATACTCCGGAGCGACTTATAGTCCGAAAAATACGGTACAAACGTGCGCATCATTCGTTATTTACTGTGTTACAAAAAAGATCAATTAGACTGATACATTATGTTGGATATAGAGAACATACAAACCCTTTATATATTGAGTCAAACATAATGAAGTTTGATTTTGTAAAATTGCAAACAGCTAAAATTATGTACAAAGCAAACTATAACCTGCTACCAAAGAATGTACAACAATTATTCTCTACTAAAGAGGATAAATATAACCTTAGAGGAAAATCTAATTTAAAACATTTGTATGCATGTACAACACTTAGAACATTTAGCATATCAGTATGTGGAATTAAATTATGGAATGAGTTAATAAGTAAAGAAGTTAGACAATGTACTGATATTTGATCTGATATTTAAGAGTTTGTTCAAATTAATAGTGCTTACAAATTACAAAGAAGAATTATGAGAAACACTTTCAACCTTATTGAAAATAAGATATTCTTCATCTCAGTATATTTATCATGACTGACTTATATTATCTATTACAAAAACTGCTGTATTAATCATTCACGGATGTCAATGCGCTACAAAAAAGAAGTCAGTAAATGAACGTATATATTTGTAAACGCTCTGAAATGGGAAAAGGGTAGGATTAAATAAGCTTTGCTTCTTCCTACTCCTTTTCGGATGTAAGCAGGCCTGGGCAATTATTTTGACTCGGGGGCCACATTTAGAGAAAAAAAAGTGTCTGGGGGCCGGTATATCTATTTTTAGGAACACTAATACAAAACCTCACAATAATGTCTGATTGAATGCTAAAAACGTTATGACAGACCGCCTTAAAAAAACGTAACGGAATTTTACATGTTTCTATTAACGATAAAACACTGAATATTGACAAAATATGAATGTCACACACCCTTTCGATCAACATATTTTTAGGGCTGCAACTAACGATTAATTTGATAATCGATTAATCTGTCGATTATTACTTCAATTAATAATCGGATAAAAGAGACAACCTACATTTCTATCCTTTCCAGTATTTTATTGGAAAAAAAACAGCATACTGGCACCATACTTATTTTGATTATTGTTTCTCAGCTGTTTGTACATGATGCTGTTTATAAATAAAGGTTTATAAAAATAAAAAAAATTGCCTGCGCGCATGCGCATAGCGTAGATCCAACGAATCGATGACTAAATTAATCGCCAACTATTTTTATAATCGATTAGTTGTTGCAGCCCTACATATTTTACAATCAAGTGAAACGCAACAAACAGTGAAATATGAACGTGAAGGGTACAAAATGAACCCACCTACAATCTGATATATCTGATACATCACTAAGCTTTAGAACTTTGTTGTGAAAATCTCCTTCCGCGTCTGTGGAAACGCTTCCCACTGTTTGGTGCCTCGTCTGAGCTGCTGTGAAGTAGATTACACCCTAGTAACTAATTAGATGACCATAGTAACTAATTAGATTACCATAGTAACTGGTATATCATCCATAAGTGCAGATTCCAACCATTGAAATACTTTGTATAGTTCAAGACTTACGGTTGTTAGAAAACATGACTGCACATCATAATGGCAGCTACACTTTCCATCTTAAAGATCTAAAAAAATTATTTGGGAATGTCCGGCGGGCCAGATTGAAAAGCTTAACGGGCCGCATGTGGCCCCCGGGCCTTAATTTGCCCAGGTCTGATGTAAAGTGAAATGATACGAACGTGTGTGATGTATTATGCTGTAGGTGTGTTCATGTTCGAAATAAACTAAATAAAGAAAAAGAAAGAAAGAAAGAAACCTGATTAATAGCTGTTTAAACTTGAGAAGTGATGTGTGCTAGTGACCTACCTGCAGCATCGCTTGGGCCGCCATTGGCCTCCACCTGCGTGGTTCTCCACAGCGGAGATATCACTTTGGACAGCAGGTATCTGACAGCTGAAAGCATGTCTGCAGAAGTGATCTGCAAGAGTGTAAAAAAAAGGGAAACTATCGAAATACTTTGTGGTAAGTAACACTCGCGGTTGTTTACGTTAGTAGACGCTAAACTTCGCCCCCACCACGCGCTGAGTCACACCTGTTTCATATGCTCATTTATTTAGCAGACGTTACACTGCCGATGACGAAAAAGAGTAAATGATTACGGTAAACTTTAAATCCTACATTAGAACAATAAATGCCAATATAAGGTGACAGGATATTACAATAAAACATGCGAATAACGCTGCCAATAATAACTGATTGTATGCTACTTTATTTAGCTAGCTTAAAAGTTGGCTAACATAACGGCAAGCAACAATATAAACTCCGCTAATTACCTCTTGTTGTGAGCGTTGGAGTTAAAATAACGTTCTGTAAACACAATATTGCTCATATGTTGGAAATAAAGAGCCAATAAGGCAATAGTCGGACCCGAGAGAAGTTAAGAAGAAGCTACCGCGGGGCGTGAGTCGACATGACTTTGCAAAGTGTTGAAGGGGAGGGGCCGCATGTCAATCAGCACTAGTTTATTTTTTTTTTTGTTTGGTTAGAATTTATTGTTAGAATTTAGATATCTTCACACACGCTACGATTAATAATTAATACATTCACTAGGATTTTTTTCAATCTTCAATTACAGTAACCAATACCTTTTAAGCCAGATAGCAGGGCCACTTCTAACCAGTGACATGCAGTCAGGGGCACTTGGTCAGGGGAGGCAAGTGAGGCAGTGCCTCACCTTGCCACCAGGGGTAAAAGGCTTAACCATTAGAGCAGGGGTGCCCACACTTTTTCTGCAGGCGAGCTACTTTTCAATTGATCAAGTCGTGGGGTTCTACCTCATTCATATATATAATCTATAATGATGTAATTTACTTATTTATGAAAGATATGTTTTTGTTAACAAGTTAAAGGTGTTTAATGATAATGCAAGCATGTTTAACACATATAGTTGATAATGTTAATAAATTAAAGGTGTTTAATGATAATACAAGAATGTTTAATACGTATAGTTAATATTGTTAACAAGTAAAGGTGTTTAAAGATAATACAAGCATGTTTAACACAAATAGTTAATATTGTTAACAAGTTAAAGGTGTTTAAAGATAATACAAGCATGTTTAACACATATAGTTAATATTGTTAATAAGTTAAAGGTGTTTAAAGATAATACAAGCATGTTTAACACATATAGTGAATATTAACAAGTTAAAGGTGTTTAAAGATAATACAAGCATGTTTAACACATATAGTTAATATTGTTAACAAGTTAAAGGTGTTTAAAGATAATACAAACATGTTTAACACATATACAGTAGTTATGCTCCCCTCACCTCCCAGGGGGTGATCAAGGGGATGGGTCAAACGCAGAGGACAAATTTCACCACACCTAGTGTGCGTGTGACAATCATTGGTACTTTAACTTTAACTTAATCGGTAAATTGACCAATAAAGTTCAATATCTGACTAAAACTCTGTATGTAATTGTTCATCTTACCCATACGTTTTGGACAGTAAGAGTACATTTCTTACTTTTGATATGAAACATTTTTCACATGGTATGTTGTTGTTGTTTATGTAAGCTTACTCTTCTGCCCCAAAAGGGTGACATTTTGTCAATACATGCAACCCCTTAAGTCAGGGGTGTCAAATGTACGGCCAGTGGGCCAGATCAGGCCCACAAACAGGTTTTATCCGGCCCGCGAGATGAGTTTGCTAAGTATAAAAATAAGCTGAAATTTTTGATTGAAAGAAACTGCTGTTTTAAATGTGTTCACTGAATGTCACAATAGCAATTATTTGTGTCCTCTGTCGCTACGGGGGCGTAGCTATGTGCCCTGTTAAGATAGAGGACTGGGGACACATTATCTGGGCGCACATAAA
Organism: Entelurus aequoreus; assembly: GCF_033978785.1. Classification (NCBI taxonomy): domain Eukaryota; kingdom Metazoa; phylum Chordata; class Actinopteri; order Syngnathiformes; family Syngnathidae; genus Entelurus; species Entelurus aequoreus. The sequence goes on along the minus strand of NC_084754.1, from coordinate 36,870,030 downwards.
TATGGTGAAATAATTTGTATCCCCCTTCAACTTCATGTGTGATTAATGAAACAAGCCCAAATTCACAATGTTTGGTGTAGATGATGCTACATATGTACAGAATAAACCACCTGATGTTAGTACATCAGTTGAGGAAAATGGGCAAATAATAATAATTACAATAATTGATATTATTATTAATTCCATCTTCTGATAGATTAAAAATTAACACCAATGGGAGCATTTTAAAACTCTGCCACACTCAATTCAACATATTTCACTGATGAACATTATTACATAATTTATTCAGAAAGTAGAAATAACAACAAAGAAAGATAGAACACTATTAACTGCAACATGTAAGTGCAAAAAAAAAAAGAAATACTACATTATAATTTGTATATTTTCAGCTTGTGCTTGTTCTATTTTTAAAAAAGAAAACAATCTGAAGTTGTCTTTATTTTTAAGTTATCATGCAATGATATTACCAGTCAGGCCCAATTGGGAATAGATTTTCCTTAATGTTGCCCCAGAGTTAAAATGAGTTTGACACCCCTGCCTTAAAGGCTTACTGAAATGAATTGTTTTTATTTAAACGGGGATAGCAGATCCATTCTATGTGTCATACTTGATCATTTCGCGATATTGCCATATTTTTGTTGAAAGGATTTAGTATAGAACAACGACGATAAAGTTCGCAACTTTTGGTCTCTGATAAAAAAAAGCCTTGCCCCTACCAGAAGTAGCGTGACGACACCGGAGGAAGGGCTGCTCACATTTTCCTATTGTTTACACCAGCAGCGAGAGAGATTCAGACCGAGAAAGCGACGATTACCCCATTAATTTGAGCGAGGATGAAAGATTTGTGGATGAGGAACGTGAAAGTGAAGGACTAGCATGCAGTGCAGAACGTATCTTTTTTCGCTCTGACCGTAACTTAGGTAAAAGGGCTCATTGGATTCCACACTCTCTCCTTTTTCTATTGTGGATCACGGATTTGTATTTTAAACCACCTAGGATACTATATCCTCTTGAAAATGAGAGTCGAGAATGCGAAATGGACATTCACAGTGACTTTTATCTCCACGACAATACATCGGTGAAGCACTTTAGCTACTGAGCTTACGTGATAGCATCGGGCTTTACTGCATATAGAAACAAAACAAATAAGTCCCTGACTGGAAGGATAGACAGAAGATCAACAATACTACCAAACTCTGGACATGTAACTACACGGTTCATGCTTTCCAGCTTGGCGAAGCTTAGCAATGCTGTTGCTAACGACACCATTGAAGCTAACTTAGTTACGGAACCTCGACAGAGCTATGCTAAAAACATTAGCTCTGCACCTACGCCAGCTCTCATCTGCTCATCACGACCCGTGCTCACCTGCGTTCCAGCGATCGACGGTACGATGAAGGACTTCACCCGATCACCGATGTGGTTGGCGGCCCGTAGACGGAGGAAGTCAAGGTGAGGTCGTTCGGCTACCGTGTCTGCTATCCTCAAAGTCCTCATGGTTGTGTTGCTGTAGTCCGCCGCTAATACACCGATCCCACCTACAACTTTCTTCTTTGCAGTCTCCATTGTTCATTAAACAAATTGCAAAAAATTCACCAACACAGATGTCCAGAATACTGTGGAATTTTGAAATGAAAACAGAGCTTTTTGTATTGGATACAATGGGCTCCGAATACTTTCGCTTCAACCGTTGACGTCACGCGCAAATGTCATCATATCGAAACGTTTTCAGCCGGAAGTTTAGCGGGAAATTTAAAATTGCACTTTATAGGTTAAAGTGCATGCCGTATTGGCATGTGTTGCAATGTTAAGATTTCATCATTGATATATAAACTATCAGACTGCGTGGTCGGTAGTAGTGGGTTTAAAGTAGGCCTTTAAGTGCTGCTCTGCATTTTCTCCCCCCGGAAAAATACACCACATGGTGGCGCCAAAGTTTAAATAATAATTCCTTTTATTTATATTGCCATTTTTACAAGGAGATCTCAAAGGGTTATTACAGGTTACAAATATATTTTGGGGGAAAAAAATGTAAAAGGATACATAAAAACAAGCAGTTTAATGTACAGTACAGGCCAAAAGTTTGGACACACCTTCTCCTCATTCAATGCTATTTCTTTATTTTCATGCGAGCGGAAGCAGAAGCGGGGATGCCGAGCTGGGCTAACAACAAAGAGAAAAGCTAACCAAAGAAACGTGGAGTCTCCGGGTAAGAAGCCATTTAAACTAGAAATAGCCGGCGTCAGGCTGGATAATCCCTGCACACATAGCAATTCTCTTAGAATAAAACACAACTCACATAATGTTTTTTCTTTTGTGACCGTGTCAGAGGCAGACATACATTGTACTGAGGTAGCTAACTATGATGCGTTCAGTTTATCGCAACATCAAGCAAACAATCTGAATATCCCCGTCGTATCAATTCCTAGATATGGTCGAAACTATTTAAAGTGCAATACGCATAATAAACGCAACATTATTAATATTGCTACTTCGGATAATTTCAACAAACAATCCTCAAAACAGCCCACTACCTATAATATGGGCTTTTTAAACATAAGATCATTATCTTCCAAAACGTTATTAGTTAATGAAGTCATTAGAGACAACAAACTTGACGTCGTTGGTCTCGCCGAGACCTGGCTCAAACCAGACGATTTTTTTGCGCTAAATGAAGCATCTCCTCCTGGCTATACCAATACACATGTTGCCAGACCTCTTAAAAGGGGAGGGGGTGTCGCACTAATATACAATGAAAACTATAATCTTACACCTAACCTAAATAATAAATATAACTCGTTTGAGGTGCTCACTTTGAGGTTTGTCACACCGCTGCCTCTCCACCTGGCTGTTATCTACCGCCCCCCTGGGCCCTATTCGGACTTCATCAGTGAATTCTCAGAGTTTGTTGCCGATCTAGTGACGCACGCCGACAATATAATCATAATGGGGGACTTTAATATCCATATGAATACCCCATCGGACCCTCCATGCGTGGCGCTCCAGACTATAATTGATAGCTGTGGTCTTACACAAATAATAAATGAACCCACGCATCGCAACGGTAATACGATAGATCTAGTGCTTGTCAGGGGTGTCACCACCTCTAAAGTTACGATACTCCCGTACACTAAAGTAATGTCCGACCATTACCTTATAAAATTCGAAGTTCTGACTCATTGTCAACAAACTAATAATAATAATAATAACTACTATAGCCCCCGCAACATTAATGCTGCCACAACGACGACTCTTACTGACCTACTGCCTTCGGTAATGGCACCATTCCCAAATTATGTGGGCTCTATTGATAACCTCACTAACAACTTTAATGACGCCCTGCGCGACACCATTGATATTGTAGCACCGCTAAAGCTAAAAAGGGCCCCTAAAAGGCGTACCCCATGGTTTACAGAAGAAACTAAAGCCCAGAAATTATCATGTAGAAAGCTGGAACGCAAATGGCGTGCGACTAAACTTGAGGTTTTCCATCAAGCATGGTGTGATAGTTTAATAACTTATAAACGCATGCTTACCTCAGCTAAAGCTAAATATTACTCAAATCTCATCCACCTCAACAAAAATTATCCTAAATTTCTGTTTAGTACGGTAGCATCGCTAACCCAACAAGAGACTCCTCCCAGTAGCTCCACCCACTCAGCAGATGACTTTATGAATTTCTTTAATAAGAAAATTGAAGTCATTAGAAAAGAGATTAAAGACAATGCATCTCAGCTACAACTGGGTTCTATTAACACAGATACGACTGTATATACGACGGACACTGCCCTCCAAAATAGTTTCTCTCTCTTTGATGAAATAACATTGGAGGAATTGTCAAAATGTGTAAATGGGACAAAACAAACAACATGTTTACTTGACCCAATTCCTGGGAAACTTATCAAGGAGCTTTTTGTATTATTAGGTCCATCAGTGTTAAATATTATAAACTTATCACTTTCCTCTGGTACTGTTCCCCTAGCATTCAAAAAAGCGGTTATTCATCCTCTACTCAAAAGACCTAACCTCGATCCTGATCTCCTGGTAAACTACCGGCCGGTGTCCCACCTTCCGTTTATCTCAAAAATCCTCGAAAAAATTGTAGCACAGCAGCTAAATGAACACTTAGCGTCTAACAATCTCTGTGAACCTTTTCAATCCGGTTTCAGGGCAAATCACTCTACGGAGACAGCCCTCGCAAAAATGACTAATGATCTATTGCTAACGATGGATTCTGATGCTTCATCTATGTTGCTGCTTCTTGATCTTAGCGCCGCTTTCGATACTGTTGATCATAATATTTTATTAGAGCGTATCAAAACGCGTGTTGGGATGTCAGACTTAGCCTTGTCTTGGTTTAACTCTTATCTTACTGACAGGGTGCAGTGTGTCTCCCATAACAATGTGACCTCGGACTATGTTAAGGTAACGTGCGGAGTTCCCCAGGGTTCGGTTCTTGGCCCTGCACTCTTTAGTATTTACATGCTGCCGCTAGGTGACATCATACGCAAATACAGTGTTAGCTTTCACTGTTATGCTGATGACACCCAACTCTACATGCCCCTAAAGCTGACCAACACGCCGGATTGTAGTCAGCTGGAGGCGTGTCTTAATGAAATTAAACAATGGATGTCCGCTAACTTTTTGCAACTCAACGCTAAGAAAACGGAAATGCTGATTATCGGTCCTGCTCAACACCGACATCTATTTAAAAATACCACCGTAACATTTGACAACCAAACAATTAAACAAGGTGACTCTGTAAAGAATCTGGGTATTATCTTCGACCCAACTCTCTCGTTTGAGTCGCACATTAAAAGTGTTACTAAAACGGCCTTCTTTCATCTCCGTAATATCGCTAAAATCCGTCCCATTTTGTCCACAAGCGATGCTGAGATCATTATCCATGCGTTCGTTACATCTCGTCTCGATTACTGTAACGTTTTATTTTCGGGCCTCCCTATGTCTAGCATTAAAAGATTACAGATGGTACAAAATGCGGCTGCTAGACTTTTGACAAAAACAAGAAAGTTTGATCATATTACGCCTATACTGGCTCACTTGCACTGGCTTCCTGTGCACCTAAGATGCGACTTTAAGGTTTTACTACTTACGTATAAAATACTACACGGTCAAGCTCCTGCCTATCTTGCCGATTGTATTGTACCATATGTCCCGGCAAGAAATCTGCGTTCAAAGAACTCCGGCTTATTAGTGATTCCCAGAGCCCAAAAAAAGTCTGCGGGCTATAGAGCGTTTTCTATTCGGGCTCCAATACTATGGAATGCCCTCCCGGTAAAAGTTAGAGATGCTACCTCAGTAGAAGCATTTAAGTCTCATCTTAAAACTCATTTGTATACTCTAGCCTTTAAATAGACTCCCTGTTTAGACCAGTTGATCTGCCGTTTGTTTTCTTTTCTTTTCTACTCTGCTCCAAACCCGGGGTGGACCGCCAGCCTGTTCATCAGATGGGGACATCTCTACGCTGCTGACCCGTCTCCACTCGGGATGGTTCCTGCTTGCCCCACTATGGATTGGACTCTCGCTGATGTGTTGGACTTTCACAATATTATGTCAGACCCACTCGACATCCATTGCTTTCGGTCTCCCCTAGAGGGGGGGGGGGGGGGGGGGGGGGTTACCCACATATGCGGTCCTCTCCAAGGTTTCTCATAGTCATTCACATTGACGTCCCACTGGGGTGAGTTTTCCTTGCCCGTATGTGGGCTCTGTACCGAGGATGTTGTTGTGGCTTGTACAGCCCTTTGAGACACTTGTGATTTAGGGCTATATAAATAAACATTGATTGATTGATTGATTGATTGATGACTATTTACATTGTATATTGTTACTGAAGGCATCACAACTATGAATGAACACATGTGGCATGTGTATTTAACAATAAAAGGTGAAATAACTGAAAATGTGTTTTATATTCTAGTTTCTTCAAAATAGCCACCCTTTGCGCTGATTACTTTTTTGCACACTCTTGGCATTCTCTCGATGTGCTTCAAGCACACCTGTGAAGTGAAAGCCATTTCTTATCACTACCTCTTGAAGCTCATTGAGAGAATGCCAAGAGTGTGCAAAAAAGTAATCAGAGCAAAGGGTGGCTATTTTGAAGAAACTAGAATATAAAACATGTTTTCAGTTATTTCACCTTTTTTTCTTAAGTACATACAGTAACTCCACGTGTGTTCATTCATAGTTTTGATGACTTCAGTGAAAATCTAATAGTCATGAAAATAAAGAAAAAGCATTGAATGAGAAGGTGTGTCCAAACTTTTGGCCTGTACTGTATATATTTAAAAAAGGGTTTAAAAAAAACTTCTAAGAGACGTAACCAAAAGATTTGTTAGAAAGAAAAGTCTTTAGGGGGGGCCATATTCAGCCCAGGAATGACACCATACAGGCCGACAGGTTCAGTTCAAAACTTGGGAGACAAACATTTTTGCAGCAAATTCCTAAAATCACTCGAGTGCTCCTGTTGTATAGAGGAACTTGGACCACTGTAAACACATTGGCATTTTAACCTTGCTAGCAAAAATAGAACACTTGTGTCCAAACTGGTGATTTATTTAACTGAGACATTTCTCAAGGCACCCCTTAAGCCCTCTTTCTTCTGGCACACTATTTTTAAAAATCATATTGTGATTTATGTAACTGAGGTGTTTCTGTAGCTTGTTTGCTTCAAATGCAGTCAGTAGTGATTTGTTCAACTTCTTTAGTTATACTCGTGGTGTTCCTCAAGGTTCCATTTTAGGTCCTCTCTTTTTTTTTGTTATCATTTTGGCTATTAAACTGGTGGCCCACGAGTTCAGTTAAAAAACGTCTTAGAGATTCACATTTTTCAAAAGGTCTTTAATGTCATGATCTGTGGTCTGGATTATGTTTTTGTTATTTTCTGTTTGTTTTGGACTCTTTTAGTTCCTGTTTGCGCCCCCTTGTTTTTTTAGTTACCATGGCGACTTATTAGTTTCACCTGCCTAATGTGTTCGGGACACGGACATGCTCTAATTAAGAGACTATTATTCAAGCCTGTCTTTGCCAGTTAGTCGGCCTGGCGACATTGCTCTTTTCATGCTCGTTTCACGCCATTGCTTCATTCATGCCGCAGTAAGTCTTGTTCGTTCTATGCAATAGTTTGGTTAGTTGTTGTCTATGTCCATAGTTCAGTCTAAGTGTTAGCGTATGTTTCCTGCATTAAGTTTTATGTTCCTTAGTCTCTCGTGCAATCGGCACACTTTCCTTTTGTTTAAGTTCCTGTCTTTTTTCCTGTGTAGTTAGATTAATAATAAATATGTTCCTACCGGCTACCTTTGTCCGGAAAAGTCCGATTGCATCCCGGGAGAACAATCCTCGCAGTAAGCTGCGAAAAAATCCTCGTTGTGACACTTAAAAACAGCAGAGCGCTCCTGTAACTCAGACATAATTAATAGATGAACATCAAATGTCTCCTGTAGAGCAGGCTTTCCCGACCTTTTTTGCACCAGGGGCCGGTTTAATGTAGACATTATTTTCACGTATCGGCCTTCCACGTGTGGCAGATAAATACAGCAAAAATAAGTGCATGAAAAATACAACTAACCATAACGAATGCTGAAATAGTGGGGTTCCTGGCCCTTTTCCCTTTGCAAAAAAAATCTCCAAAGACTTTTGCTTTTTACTCATTTTCGCTAGCTTGTAAGCTTATTTTTGGCTAACTATCTGATGCATTGTATGTGATGCGTCATCGTCGAGGACAAAATGTTTGATTATAATAAAACTAGATATACTTGCCATTAGTGCTGATGTATTTCTATCGATTTTTATTTCTATAGATTTATACTTCTATTCTAAAAGTTAGGTATTCATATTTTGTGCAATATTTCATAACTAGATAGACTTATGTATGATTTTTGGTGCAATTTTTCCATGTTTAAACGCATCTGTTAATGCTAACTACTTGTACATTAACGGCAGCACTTTACATTTCTAAGTCAAGTGAAATGTGTATTTTAATTCTTCAGCTCACTTAGCATATGTAACAATTTAGCACATTTAGCATTATAGCGATTCTCCATCTATGGTGACTTTATTCTTGTTCTTAAGCTGAGGTCATACAGCAAACTACGGTATTATATATGTCTTAACATGATTTAATTTGTATTATTATATCTGAGTCTGTGTTTTGTATTGTACTGTTTTTGTATAAAGTTGGTACTGTCTAATTTCAGTTTTTATGGACCTTGTTGCATATACCATCGACCTGTCGGGCACTACAGATGGAGTTTAGCCCTTGGCTAAAATCTGGCATGTTTACATTTCATATGTTCATTAAAGGCCTACTAAAATGATTTTTTTTTATTTAAACGGGGATAGCAGATCCATTCTATGTGTCATACTTGATCATTTCGCGATATTGCCATATTTTTGCTGAAAGGATTTTGTAGAGAACATCGACGATAAAGTTCGCAACTTTTGGTCGCTTATAAAAAAAAGCCTTGCCTGTACCGGAAGTAGCGTGACGTCACAGGTTGAAAGGCTCCTCACATTTCCCCATTGTTTACAATGCAGTGAGAGCGATTCGGACCGAGAAAGCGACGATTACCCCATTAATTTGAGCGAGGATGAAACATTTGTGGATGAGGTACGTGAGAGTGAAGGACTAGAGTGCAGTGCAGGACGTATCTTTTTTCGCTCTGACCGTAACTTAGGTACAAGGTCTCATTGGATTCCACACACTCTCCTTTTTCTATTGTGGATCACGGATTTGTATTTTAAACCACCTCGGATACTATATCCTCTTGAAAATGAGAGTCGAGAACGCAAAATGGACATTCACAGTGACTTTTATCTCCATGACAATACATCGGCGAAGCTCTTTAGCTACGGAGCTAACGTGATAGCATCGGGCTTAAATGCAGATAGAAACAAAAGAAATAAACCCCTGACTGGAAGGATAGATAGAAAATCAACAATACTATTAAACCATGGACATGTAACTACACGGTTAATGCTTTCCATGCTGGCGAAGCTTAACAATGCTGTTGCTAACGACGCCATTGAAGCTAACTTAGCAACGGGACCTCACAGAGCTATGCTAAAAACATTAGCTATCCACCTACGCCCGCCCTCATCTGCTCATCAACACCCGTGCTCAACTGCGTTCCAGCGATCGACGGAGCGACGAAGGACTTCACCCGATCATAGATGCGGTCGGCGGCCCGGAGACGGAGGAAGTCAAGGTGAGGTCGGCGGCTAGCGCGTCTGCTATCCATCTCAAAGTCCTCCTGGTTGTGTTGCTGTAGTCCGCCGCTAATACACCGATCCCACCTACAACTTTCTTCTTTGCAGTCTTCATTGTTCATTAAACTAATTGCAAAAGATTCACCAACACAGATGTCCAGAATACTGTGGAATTTTGAGATGAAAACAGAGCTTTTTGTATCGGATTCAATGGGCTCCGAATACTTCCGTTTCAACGATTGACGTCACGCGCATACGTCATCATACATAGACGTTTTCAACCGGAAGTTTCGCAGGAAATTTAAAATTGCACTTTATAAGTTAACCTGGCCGTATTGGCATGTGTTGCAATGTTAAGATTTCATCATTGATGTATAAACTATCAGACTGCGTGGTCGGTAGTAGTGGGTTTAGGTAGGCCTTTAATGTGCATTGTCCCATGTAACAAATATATAACAAATGATTTCTTCCTATCTGGAGTTTTATTATACATCAATGAAGGAGCTTATTGGTGTGCCTAATAGGGACAGGCGAAAGTTAAGTCGGAGAAAATGCGGTCGTTTATAAACTAATGTTTCTGTACGGTCCGGTAGAAAATGCGTCACGGACAGGTACCGGTCCGTGGACCGGTGCTGTAGAGGACACTGGTTCTCCGGAATATACAAAATATGACTAATAGTGAAGGAAGAAGTCTGGTCCCACCGGTATTTAGTTTTTTGGAAATGTGGCCCCCAATAACAATTTAAATGAATATCCCTGCTTTAGCCCCTTTTTAAAGCAGTCAGTGGAAGTTCAGACCAAATAGTCGCATTGACTTGAAATTTCTCACACAGCTCAACATACTCAAGAAAACTTTACCGCACGTAGCTTTAGGGGGTTTAGCCAAACCGCGACACAATTCAGTACACACCTTTCGGAGCGAGTCAAGCACGTGTGTGAAATTTGAGCATGACTGATTGAAAAACGTCTTCACAGGGCCATGGACGGGACTTAACTAATTAACCAAATGTCTAATGTTGATAACATTTTGAGGATATTTGTATGGCAAAGGATTTTGAGCACAACCCATTGGAGGACACACGTGTCATTTACAGTCAGACTATGTTTTTTGCTCTTAATAATATCATTTGGTTTAGTTATTGGAACATTTGAGCCTCATATGTTTACCCAGAAGTTAAAAACACTCCATGTACTCTTTATCGGGGATGATATTATCCTTGGTAAGCATATTGGCACGTTGTGTCCGCAGTAAGGAATGTTGCCACTTGCTGCATGATCGCATTAATAACAAACTGCACCAGTGAGTCATCAGTCTGCTGATGACTCACAGTGAGAAGGTACCTTCTCATTATGGCCTCCCTCTGCCGTGAACAAAAGGTCGAACAAATACTGTCTAGTCATATGCGCCCATATTTTTTTTAGTACGACAGTTAGTTGTTAATGTGCCCTCTGGTAGATTTACAGAATACCACTGTGTGGTGTCAGTCCCAAAAGTAAAAAAAAAGTCCTTAACCCTACAGGAACCCTATTAAATGTAGCAGAAGATGAGGCTGCTGTATTACTTTTGTACCGCTAGAGGTCAGTGTTGCTCCTTACTAAAGCACACCTGGCCTGCAGTGAGTACAGTACATATAGTAGCTTTATATAATATAAAGAAAAAGCTGCAAGTGGAACGCTTTGAAGCCTTCTATTGCAACTAGTTTCCAGGACAACCAAAGCAGGATGATTTTCATATCCGCCAAGGATGTGGTTTTCCCTTACCATTTGTCCGTCTGTCACATTATCTGTAAACAGGATTATGCAAACAGTAACAGGATGACTTTTACAAGAACTCTTGTGTGATGAGTGCGGCGTGGGCTCAGGAGGAATTCATTAAGAATGTTTCTCCTTTTTTTTTTGAATGCTCACGGTGAAAGAAACTAATGTCCTTATTGGATTAACTTGCTTAGTGGTCTTCTATTACACAATGTGCAGTCATGACTCCTTTCATATTGTAACAGTTTACAAGAAGGTCCTGTACCGTGTATTGATGACTGGATAATGTTCATCCAGCTGTTATTATAATCACTGCTTGTCCATGATCACAGGGCCTGGGGGGAACCCAGCTGACAAATCACGCGTCAATCACAATGCAAGGTAGTTATTCACCTTTTTTATTTATTTCATTGCCATTTGATGGATTGTTTGCAGGATTACGCAAAATCTTAAGATTTTAATATTTTTACTTTCACTTTGACATTCTTTTCACATAAATTTAAAAATATGATGTAATATTCTTAATCTTAATATGTATATAGTTTCAATGCAATGATCTGACATATTTGTCATAAAGTTATCAAAGATCCTCTAAAAAAATTGCAAGAATGCTATTCAAAGATCCTTTGTATGACTCGAACGACCTGCTGTTTATAGGGATGTACTACAAAAATGCAAGTCAGAGGTCCTCTACTATGACAGAAGCTCTGCTGTTTTTAAGGAAAAAGCTAGTCAAAGACCCTCTAAATGGCAGGAGTGCTCTGTTGTTTCTTTTTAGCAATATTCTGTGAAAAGGCTAGTTATAGATCTTTTATGTAACATTCTTCTGTTTTTGAGTACTAACTACAAAAACGCGATTCAGAGATCTTTTCTATGACAAAAGTAGTCTGCTTTTACTTAGCAATCTACTGCAAAAAAGCTAGTCAAAAACATCTTTTAGACATGGTTTGTTAGGAAGTTGTTTTTTTAGAAGGCTATTGCAAAAATCCCTAGTGAAATATTCTCTATTTGACAGGATCAATCTACTGTTTTGTAAGAATTTGATGCAAAAAAAAATAAAAAATCCCACTAGTCATAGGTCTTCCATATGATTTTGGCTGTTTTTTTTTAGGAAACTGAGCAATGTCAAAGATCTTCTATACAACACGTTTTGTAGGAATCTCCTCCAAAAATGCTTGTTAAAGATATTCTACAGTTTAAGACAGGATTGCTATGCAGTTTTTTTACGAGTCAGATGGAAAAAAACATGAGTCAGCTAGAGTGCTTTGCTGTTTTTAGGAATCCAATGCAAAAAACATGAGTCAAAGATCTTCTGTAAAACAAGATTGCTCTGCTGTTTTTAGGAATCTGAGACAAAACATTTGAGTCAAAGATCCTCTGTATGAAATGAGTTGCCGTTGTGAGTACACTGTTTTTTTATTTTAGAAAACTATCTTAAATAATGCGTTATGTATAGTCTGCTGTTTAATCGGAATTTACTGCAAAAAAGATTGTCAAAAATCTATAGTATTAGACAGGATTGCCTAACAGTTTTTAAGAATCCGATGCAAAAACGTGAGTCAAAAATCCTATATACAACAAGAGTGTCTTGCGGTTTTTAAGATTCTGATAGAAAAATTATGGTCAAAGATCCTGCAAGATAAGAGGAGTTGCCTTCTGTTTTTAGGAATCTGATGAAAACCCCCCACTAATCTAAGATCCCTCATATGACAGACAGGAGTGTGCTGCTTTTTCTTTTTTTACGAAACTGTTTTAAACTTTAGTCAAATACATTTGATATAACAGGAGCAGCCTGCTGTTTTGTAGAAATCTACTGCAAAATAATGATTGTCAAAGATCTTATAGAGTATGAGATAGGATTGATTTGCAGTTTTTAAGAATCGGATGCATAAAATTGAGTCAAAGACCCCTGTATACAAAAATGCTACTAAAGATCCTCTATATGAGAGGAGCAGTCTGCTGTTTTGTAGGAATCTACTGCAAACAACTTGGCAAATATATTCTACAGTATAAGACTGGATTGCTATGTAATTCTAGGAAATGGGATGCAGTAAAAGATGATCTGCTGTTTTTAGGAATCTGATGTAAAACATGTGAGCCAATCAGAATTTGATGCAAAAAAAAAGCTAGTCAAAGATCTCATACAGTATAACACAAGGTTGCTATGCAGTTTTTACTAATCAGATGTAAAAAGCCTGAGTCAACAAGAGTGCTTTGTTATCTGACACAGAAAATGCTAGTCAAAGATCCTCTCTATATGCAAAGAGCGGTCTGCTATTTTCCAGAATTCAATGTACAAACAAGCTCGTCAAAGATCTTTGAAACATTTATATAACAGGAGCAGTCTGCTGTTTTGAAGAAATCTACTGCAAAAAAATGATTGTCAAAGATCTTATACAGCACGAGATAGGATTGATTTGCAGTTTTTAAGAATCAGATGCATAAAATTGAGTCAAAGACCCCCGTATACAAAAATGCTACTAAAAATTCTCTATATGAGAAGAGCTGCTGTTTTGTAGGAATCTACTGCAAAAAACTTGGCAAATATATTCTACAGTATAAGACTGGATTGCTATGTAATTCTAGGAAATCGGATGCAGTAAAAGATGCTCTGCTGTTTTTAGGAATCTGATGTAAAACATGTGAGCCAATCAGAATTTGATGCAAAAAAAAGGTAGTCAAAGATCTCTTACAGTATTACACAAGGTTGCTATGGGTTCTCACTTCTCTGTGAAATGCTTTGAGTGTCTAGAAAAGCGCTAAATCTAATCCATTATTATTATTAGTATTTTGCAGTTTTTACAAATCAGATGTAAAAAGCCTCAGTCAACAATAGTGCTTTGTTATGCGAGTCAGAGATCCTCTCTATATGAGAGGAACGGTCTGCTATTTTCCAAAATTTGATGTCCAAAAAAGTAGGGGTGTGGGAAAAAATCGATTCGAATTCAAATCGCTAAATCTAATCCATTATTATTATTAGTATTTTGCAGTTTTTACAAATCAGATGTAAAAAGCCTCAGTCAACAATAGTGCTTTGTTATGTGAGTCAGAGATCCTCTCTATATGAGAGGAGCGGTCAGCTATTTTCCAAAATTTGATGTACAAAAAAGTAGGGGTGTGGGAAAAAATCGATTCGAATTCAAATCGCTAAATCTAATCCATTATTATTATTAGTATTTTGCAGTTTTTACAAATCAGATGTAAAAAGCCTCAGTCGACAATAGTGCTTTGTTATGCGAGTCAGAGATCCTCTCTATATGAGAGGAGCGGTCAGCTATTTTCCAAAATTTGATGTACAAAAAAGTAGGGGTGTGGGAAAAAATCGATTCGAATTCAAATCGCCATTCTCACATTGTTCAGTATTGATTCTCATTTTTCAAAAATGGATTTTAAAATTTTTTAATTGTATTTATTTATTTATTTTTTTATTAATCAATCCAACAAAACAATACACAACAATACCATAATGCAATCCAATTCCAAAACCAAACCCGACCCAGCAACACTCAGAATAGCAATAAACAGAGCAATTGAGAGGACACACAAACATGACACAGAACAATCCAAAAGTAGTGAAACAAAAATTAATATTATCAACAGTATCAATATTAGTAACAATGTCAACATAGCAGCGATTAAAAATCCCTCATTGACATTATCATTAGACATTTATTTAAAAATAAATACAAATAAATTAAAAAAAATGAACAATAGTGTCACAGTGGCTTACACTTGCATCACATCTTATAAGCTTGACAACACACTGTGTCCAATATTTTCATACAAAGATAAAATAAGTTAATTTAAAATGTACATTATTGCAATCAGTTGATAAAACATTGTCCTTTACAATTATAAAAGCTTTTTACAAAAATCTACTACTCTGCTTGCATGTCAGCAGACTGGGGTAGATCCTGCTGAAATCCTATGTATTGAATGAATAGAGAATTGTTGTGAATCGGAAAAATATCGTTTTTGAATCGAGAATCGCGTTGAATCGAAAAAAATCAATTTATAATCGAATCGATATTGAATAGAATCGTGGGACACCCAAAGATTCGCAGCCCTACAAAAAAGCTTGTCAAAGATCTTTGAAACAACTCCAGCGTGCTGCTGTTTTTAAGGATCTACCGCCAGATAAATATGGTGACTGAACAGTGTAAATAAACTCCTGTATCCAGACCCTCACCAACATGTAATGGCTTCTTCCTCAGTCCTTATTTTTTTGGAGGAAACTCATGAAACGTCCAGTGCGTTTTATGTTTGGCACAGTGTGTTATTGTCTTTGTAGTGGAGGTGGCCCTGCCCCCAGAGTGGCGAGCTACGCCCCTGCTCGTCAGCTGCAGTGTTCTGAGGGATGAAAGCGCTCTCACAAAGAAGCGGAGGAAGACCTCCGAAGCCACGCCCTCCGGACCCCGCTCCTCCAGCCTTCCCCTTCCTTTACGTTAAGAAAAGCGAGAGAGAGGGCAGCAGCAAGCAAGACACGCAGGACAGGAAAACAAAAAAAGCAAGACAAGACGACCGGGAGGGAGCCAGTCCAGCGACCATGGCAATATCCACCGCGTCTCCGCTCCCGATCGTGTCCGAGCACCGCGCACCTCCACCCGGGTCGAGCACGGCACGGAGCCCGCGGGCGCACGACGACACGCAGCTGGGTCCGGATGAATGAGGAGCCAGCTGGGGGGCAAACATGAGGGTCATCTTCATCCAGAACGCCGGTTTCGTCGCAGCTTTCTCGCCTGGTAGATGTCGGCAGCGTTTCGGAGCACAGATGATGCGAGCGAGCCCCAAATTAGGCACAAACAGACATTACTAGTCGATCGAGGAGTAGCTCGCTACTATATATTTATTATTAGAGGTGAAGTGTAGACTGTCATCTTGAAATGATATTATTATACACTATTGACACGATATGTATGTCGTTATTATAAGCAAACCATGTGTAGACTTTTTTATGCTTAGTGGACAAAATAGCCTCATTAACAAGACAATCTGGAAATGTTTCCATGTTGACAAATATGACAAGTAGCTTGCGCGTTATTCATTGTAATTTATTTATTTATTACTATTATTAGGCCTATAAGTATTACTGTATATTAATTATCTTATTGCTAGCTTATTTACAAAGAAGTTAAAGTGAGATGGCTTACTTGGCGCCCCGCCGTGGGGCAAGCCGCCCCGAGGCCCCCAGGGGCCAGAGCTGCGAGCCCCGTCATGCGCACGTGCTTGCCGGAGGCTCCCCCGAGGAGAGCCAGAGGAACCCCGGCGTGAAAAAACACCACCACAAGCACAACCTGAAGCACCGCTACGAGCTGCTGGAGACGCTGGGGAAGGGGACGTACGGCAAAGTCAAGAAGGCCATTGAACGCCACTCCGGCAGAGAGGTAACACGCTTTATTTACATCTGCCACTCGAGCATGCCTGTCTAATGCAGTGTTTTTCAACCACTGTGCAGCGGCACACTAGTGCAGTGTTTTACAACCATTTTTTTTCATTGAAAAAATCCAGAGGCACACCACCAGCAGAAAACATTAAAAAAAAGAAACTCGGCTGCCGATATTGACAATAAAAAGTCGTTCTCGCAATTGTTGCATATGAATTCAAACCATAACCAAGCATGCATCACTATAGCTATTGTCCTATTTTGTTGTTGATTGTCATGTCATGTACGGATGTACTTTGTGGACGCTGTCTGCTCCACACATTGTAAGCCTTTGCTGTCGTCCAGCGTTCTGTTTTTGTCTACTTTGCAGCTAGTTCAGTTTTAGTTTCGTTTTGCATAGCCATCCCTATGCTTCAATGCCTTTTGTTTATTTTTGGTTTAAGCATTAGATACCTTTTTACCTGCACACGGCCTCCCACTGTCGTCTGCACATTGGGATCACGACAAACCATGTTCCCAACATCTACATCATTTGGGTCCCACATCAACCTTAAAAAAGTCAATGACTTCACTATAAAAGTGAGTGACATTGTTATCACCAGGAAAGATGAGGTCACCTACCTAGGTTCCATTCTGGAGGCTAATCTTTCCTGTGATAAAATGGCAACCAAGGTAATAAAAAAGGTCAACCAACGAACAAGATTTCTCTATAGAATCTCCTCTCTGGTCAACAAAAGCACCATGAAGATTCTAGCGGGAACTCTCATTCAACCCTTTTTTCGATTACGCATGCACCTCCTGGTACCCTATCACCTCCAAAACCCTCAAATCTAGACTCCAAACATCCCAGAACAAGCTAGGCAGATTACTTCTAGACCTCCACCCCAGATCACACCTCACTCCTACCCACTTCTCCAAAGTGGGCTGGCTCAGGGTGGAGGACAGAGTAAAACAACTTGCACTGAGCCTAGTCTATAAAATCCGCTACACCTCCCTGATACCGAAGTACATGTCAAACTACTTCAATAACGTAAATGACCGCCATAACCACAACACCAGAGGGAGCTCCACTAACCACGTTAAACCCAGATTCCGATCTAACAAAGGTCTTTACTCATTCTCTTTCTATGCCACATCAATATGGAATGCACTCCCAACCGGTGTAAAAGAAAGGGCATCTATATCCTCCTTCAAAACCGCACTAAAAGAACATCTCCAGGCAACTTCAACCCTAAACTAACACCCTCCCTTCCACATCATACCTCTTCGGATTGTAAATAATCAAATGTACACACTTTTTCTTATACTTTCTGATCTCTCTCTCTGTGTCCACTACTTGCTGTACATATCCTACCAAGTCAGTCCTACACTGTTCCAATGTCCATTTCTCTGATGATGCAATTGTTGATGACTGAAGTGTTGATACCAACCAAACCTAAACACCCCCCCCCCTCCATATCTCACACCCCGGATTGTAAATAATGTAATTAATTCACTGTATATACTCTGATGATTATCTTGTGTGATGACTGTATTATGAAAATAGTATATATCTGTATCATGAATCAATTTAAGTGGACCCCGACTTTAACAAGTTGAAAAACTTATTTGGGTGTTACCATTTAGTGGTCAATTGTACGGAATATGTACTTCACTGTGCAATCTACTAATAAAAGTTTCAATCAATCAATCAAAACAAAGCAATTAGCTACCTGCTGCCACCTACTGATATGGAAGAGTATTACACGGTTACTCTGCCAAGCTCTAGCCAGCACAGACACTCAACAACGACACATTTGCGGATTATAATTACTGGTTTGCATAAAATGTTTTAAACCCAATTAGGTAAAATTACATAATCTCCCACGGCACACCAGACAATATCTCACGGTACACTTGTGTGCCGCGGCACACTGGTTGAAAAGCACTGCACTGGTGTACCGTGAGATATTGTCTGGTCTGCCGTGTGAGATTATATCATTTCATCTAATTGGGTTAAACATTTTTTATGCAAACCAGTAATTATAATCCTCAAATGTGACGTTGTTGAGTGTCTGTGCCAGAGTAACCGTGTAATACTCTTCCATATCAGTAGGTGGCAGCAGGTAGCTAATTGCTTTGAAGATGTCGGGAACATGGTTTGTCGTGATCCCAATATGCAGACGACGGTGGGAGGCAGTGTACAGGTAAAAAGGTATCTAATGCTTAAACCAAAAATAAACAAAAGGCATTGAAGCTTAGGGATGGCTATGCAAAACGAAAGAAAAACTGAACTGGCTGCAAAGTAAACAAAAACAGAATGCTGGACGACAGCAAAGACTTACAGCGTGTGGAGCAGACGGCGTCCACAAAGTACATCCATAAATGACATGACAATCAACAACAAAATAGGAGCGCAAGACAAGAACTAAAACACTACACACAGGAAGACACCAAAAAACTCCAAATAAGTCACGTCGTGATGTGACAGGTCGTTACAGTACACCTACTTTGAGACAGGAGAATTACTTTTTATTGTCAATATCGGCTGCTGAGTTTAATTTTTAATGTTTTCTGCTGGTGGTGTGCCTCTGGATTTTTTCAATGAAAAAAATGTGCCTTGGCTCACAAAAGGTTGAAAAACACTGGTCTAATGTATTCCAACTGCTGCTGGGGGATTCTCCAAAGGGTCCTTGGGGGCAGCCGCACACACGCCTCAGCCTATGCAGGGCAGCACGACCGGATGCTGGGGTGCAAAGCAGCTAACACCCACTCATAGACTAGCATCTTATTTAGACACACATGAACACGCGAATGTGTGGGTTCACCAACATGAGACACAATTAGACCGGTCACGATGTCTCGACAAAGGGCTTTGTTAAATCGCGTTTTTGTGTTAATGTCAACATTTCATTTTGATCCTGTCTTAAGTAGAATCTTAAGACTTTATGTATTGCATTGTAAGGAGGATGTTAAAGATCCTCTATGATGGGAGTGCTCTGCTTTATTTAGGAATCGGATGCAAACATGCTCTTCAAAGATCTTCTGCTTTGTGTATATTTAGCATAGTTTTGTATAACCCACACCGATACCAATATTTTGGTACCGGTACTAAAATTATTTCGATAATTTTCGGTACTTTTCGGTATTTTCTAAATAAAGGAGACCACAAATATTACATTTTTGGCTTTATTTCAACAAAAAATCTTAGGGTACATTAAACATATGTTTCTTATTACAAGTTTGTCCTTAAATAAAATAGTGAACATACCAGACAACTTGTCTTTTAGTAGTAAGTAAACAAACAAAGGCTCCTAATTAGTCTGCTGGTATATGCAGTAACATATTGTGTCATTTATCATTCTATTATTTTGTCAACATTATTAATTTTTTTGGGCTCTGGGAATCACTAATAAGCCGGAGTTCTTTAAACGCAGATTTCTTGCCGGGACATATGGTGCAATACAATCAGCAAGATAGGATGGAGCTAGACCGTGTAGTATTTTATACGTAAGTAGTAAAACCTTAAAGTCACATTGAGATGTGACTTTAAGGAAGCCAGTGCAGGTGAGCCAGTATAGGCGTAATATGATCAAACTTTCTTGTTCTTGTCAAAAGTCTAGCAGCCGCATTTTGTACCAACTGTAATCTTTTAATGCTAGACATAGGGAGACCCGAAAATAATAGGTTACAGTAATCGAGACGAGACGTAACGATCGCATGAATAATGATCTCAGCGTCGCTAGTGGACAAAATAGAATTGATTTTAGCGATATTACGGAGATGAAAGAAGGCTGTTTTAGTGACATTCTTGATGTGTGACTCAAACGAGAGAGTTGGGTCGAAGATAATACCCAGATTCTTTACCGAGTCACCTTGTGTAATTGTTTGGTTGTCAAATGTTAAGGTGGTATTATTAAATAGGTGTGAGTGTCTAGCAGGACCGATAATCAGCATTTCCGTTTTCTTAGCGTTGAGTTGCAAAAAGTTAGCGGACAACCATTGTTTAATTTCATTAAGATGCATGTCTTTAGTTTAGGACAGTGTTTCTTAACCATAGGCCGGGGCCCATTGTTGGGCCTCTTAGAGGGCCGTCAAAAAATATCTGTTTCTCGGTATTGGTCGCAGCGGTACTCATTAGTAATACATGTTTCCACCACTTGTCATATAGAAGTTTCTAAAGCGCAAAAATTATGACTTAAGTGGTGAAGCTGTATTTTCATTTTCACTTCAATTTCATCATTGATTTAACTAGAATTGATTTATTTTAGAATTGCATAACTGTATGTAAATGTCCCTCCTTTTGCAGTATATTTGATTAGTACTTGTTTTTGTAATCAGTCTGACGTAAGCCTTGATAATAATCTTTGTGATTAACACATGGTATCCTATCATTTGACAAGGTTTTTCCAGTTAAACTGTAAGTTGATTGGATATATTTATTGAACATGATTAAGAGTAAGATTACTATTTCAGTGTTAATATTTGAGGAGGTTCCAGGCCCTTGTGTAGTGGAAAAGTTGGGCCCAGGGGTTAAAAAGGTTAAGAACCCCTCATTTAAGAAATACGTGACACCAGCAACATAACCGATGTTGTAATAGATGGAGCCAAAACTGTTCAGTCATCATACATTTTGCAGAACAGTCCTCCAGTCAGGGGCACAAGCAATATTTTAAAGTGCATGCAGATATAGATAAAGCTGCTGGATGCTGACCACTGTGATGCTGATACTTAAAATGCAGCTATTGTCATCCTGTGACGTCTGTAAAATTGCTAAATCACGAGGTTGTCTACAGCCACAGTTGTTAATGCCACTGTTGAACAAAAGAGACCCTGACAGTTATTCGCTTTTGTATGTACCACACATCCTCTAAGAGACTCTGCGGTTAATTGAAGAGAGGCGTTTTATGAAAGCAGTAATGGTTTTGTTAGAAATGTGTCTCAATTTTGGTCCATGTTGAGATTTTAGTACTCTTATTTTAGGTTTAGTACTCTTATATCTTTAGTACTCTTATTTTAGTACTCTTACCACAGAATGTGAACATTCTCCAAATATTCTGTATGACGTTTCAGTAGCAACATTTTTAAAGCGTAGATAAAGTTGTTAGATGCTCATCACTCATGACACTTCCAATGCAGCGGCTGCTATCTTGTGGAGGAGTTTGCCTACAGCCACAGCTTTGAATATTATTGGCATAATAGGAGCAGTGTAATAACAAATTCCTAGTTGTAAAAAAGTTTATTTCCTGGAAAAGTTGTAGACTTTTTTTTTTTTTGCTCACCGAGACAAAATGAGTGAAACTATTGTCAAGATCATGCTGATGCAGCTCTTGTTTTGCACCGTATTGAATTGTGCAGGTGTACCTAATGCAGTGGCCTGTGTGTTTGTCCCTTAGCAGTTTGTTTATGCAAACACACCCAGCACTGCCGTTGACAACGCCATCATCACGTTTGAGATCTATGATTGTCGCTCCCCTCTGCGTCAGATTATTTCCACGTGTGGTGAAATTCTCACCCCCCCCTCGCCCCAACTAACCTGGCGGGACAAGAGGAACTTTCCATGAGCTAAAAATACGGCCAGGAAACTAAATATAGGTCCCCAGTGTCCCCCCCCACAGTGATGCTTTTGCCCCCGGCCCCTAACGACATGCTTCAAGTTTGTTTTGTTATTGACGCAGCTTTACTGTGCTCGTTAAATTATGCTTTGTGGTATCTCATGCAGATAGCAGGTTTCCCCTAAACTGCCAAGATACCTGTGGCGGTGGGGGCGTGGTTATGGGCGTGGTCACCATGACGGCATCGATTAATTTGCATAATGTGCAGTGATGATATGATTTTCTTTAAAAAGGCTCAAAAATGTATTCATACATTTTTTAAAAACAAATATTATTATTTATATTAACATATATATATTTTTAATCATTTTGCCATATTTTCAATTGTTGCTGCTTTTTGTACTTTGTTGAGATTTTTTTCAAGTATTTACAGACTTTTTCATTAAAAAGAACTAACAACAAATCTAGCATCTTCTTCTGGTTTTATTATAGAATTTACTCATGTTTAGAGACTCTACTTCTGTCCCTCCATGTCCCTGACTAAATAGGCTGCAGTGAGCATGACATCACACTTGCTTGGCGCTGTTGCTCCAGTTTCACTGTCTCTTCTTAAAAGCTGTCACTGCACTCTTAATATTTGCACATTTTGTAGATGGCTCTGCGCGGGTATATTTGCGATATACCAAAATTACGTCTACATCACAGACATGCTGACAACGCTGCAGACAATGGCATGCGTTTAGTTTACATCCGATTTCGGTAGCGCGGTTTTCGGTGATCAAAGTCTTTTTTTCTGTGGTCAAGTTGTCAGTTTCACTTGTCAATAGTGCACAAATAATAGTCCATATATATATATATATGTGTATATATATATATATATATATATATATATATATATATATATATATATATATATATATATATATATATATATATATATATATATATATATATATTGGATTTGAAGTTAGTTTTTCCCATTTTTGCAAACACACCGTCCATGCCTGAAAGGTGGTTGGAAGAGAATGAGGAAGTGCAATCGTGTGTCCGGGGAAGCAAAGACTCAAGGAGACGAAAGTGTTTTCACGGAAGGTAAATCCTGTTGGAATTGTGCCGTTGTATGTTATCATAAGATTGGTAATAAAAGTTAAAAATAGCGTCAGACTATGTGCGATTTATTCTGTGGACTCCAATATATTATATTACTATAATTTGCTTTTAAGTAAAAAGAACGTATTTCCAAGGTGTGGCGGTAATGAATATGCTGTGGCGGCGTGCCGCATCCAATTACATTAAGAGGAAACTGTCACGGCTGGTTACACCAGGACGTGCCTTATGTCGCGTTTTGTTAGTGTTCTCCGGTGTTTTGTGTTAGTTCCTGTCCTGTGCTTTTATGTTGGCGGCTCTTCCGGTTTTGTTGTTGTTTTCCCCTGGTTGCTTCACTTCTGTCGCGGAGCATTTCCCCTCACCTGTTTTCTGTTGGCAATCAGGACTATTTAAGTTGATCCTTTTTCTACCTTCGTTGTCAGGACATTGATGATGTTGTTATCGTTTCACTGGACGACAGAGGAGCCTTCCGATGCTAGACTAATACGCACTACTTTGTGGACGCCGTCTGCTCCACATTTCCCATGAGTGTTTTGCTGGGTTTCAGCAGTTTTGTTTTGTTTTCTTCATAGTCTGTCTGGGCAGAGCACTTCTCATTGCTCTCGCTTTTTGTTCGTTTATCAATAAATAACCCTTTTTACCTCAAGCTCCTACCTCGTTCATCTGCATGCTCAAAATCACAACATGACGCACCATTTATCAACACTTGACAGAAACCCTGGATCATGTTTGGCTTGAAAGGAAGTGTATAATTAGTTACTAGAAAGTCACATTATACGGCTGTTTAGTTAGGCTTTTTATTGTGGAAAACCTTGCTGATGCGGCTTAAAAGCCAATAATGTTCATTGTCAGCGCTTCCTGTCATCTCGTTGTTGTCACGTTGTGTATCTTTTACTCCCTTGGAAACATAGCATAACATAGAGCGTCTTCTCTACACGCACCGCGTTGTTAAAATTGCTCTGACCTTTGACCCTCGCTATGATGACTCAGTGCGGTGGGACTGTTCGTTACCCAACAGACCCTTCGCCGCAAACCCGTGGATGGACAGAAAGTGAGTGGCCCACGTGCGGCATGGCCTCCTGTGCACTCGAAAAAGATGGATGCGATGCGCAGCAAATGTAGAGCTGTCGCCGACTGTCTGCTTTAATCCCCACGGGCCGTATGTTGGGGGTGAGGGATCTGAAGCCGAGTGGCGTGCAATTCATCACAAAGGGACACGCGCCCATGTGTTTTTGACGCACGCCGCCTCTGGATTTCATCTCGTGTTTTTATAGGGTGGCGAGACGGGCACGTTCATGTGGCGTCTGTTGTCAAGATGAATTAAGTCTGAGGAGGTTGCGGTGATGAAAAGAGCATCCACAGTAGGATCAAACTCTTCACTTGTTTGCGCCACTTTTGAGACGTTTGACATGATATGTGTACGCCCACCAAAGCAGGCTTCACTACATAGCTTAAATGAATCCTGGAGCTTTTCCAACTATCTGCTACAGACATGGGAGCAGCCATTTTTATCATTTCGGGCCTGATTTATGTGATTTGCGTGTGATCTACTAACTAATTGAAAAGTGGTGCAGATCCATCCATTCATCCATTTTCCGCCGCTTAGCCGAGTCCGGGACGCGAGGGCAGCAGTCTAAGCAGAAACGCCCAGACTTCCCTGTTCCCGGCCACCTCCTCTAGTTCTACAGGGCGAATACCGAGGCGTTCCGCATAGTCCCTCCGACGTGTCCTTGGTCTTCCTCGAGGTCTCCTCCTAGCTGGACATGCCCGTAACACCTCCCCAGGGAAGCGTCCAGAAGGCAGCCGTAGTAGATGCCCGAGCCATCTCAGCTGGCTCCTCTCGACGTGAAGGAGCAGCGGCTGTACTCTTGAGTCTCTCCTGGATGACCGAGCTCATCACCCTATCTCTAAGGGTGATCCCAGACATCCTGCGGAAGAAACTCATTTCTGCCGCTTCTATTCAAGACCTTGTCCTTTGGGTCATTACCCAAAGTTCATGACCGAGGGTAGGAACGTAGACCGACCTGTGAATCGAAAGCTTCACCTTCTGGCTCAGCTCCTTTTTCACCACAATAGACTGCATCACTGCAGACCCCGCACCAATCCGTCTGTCAATCTCGCGTTCTATTCTTCCCTCACTCTTGAACAAGACCCCGAGATACTTGAACTCCTCCACTTGAGGCAGTACTTCACTCCCGACCCGAGGGGTGCATTGCACACTTTTCCGACTGAGAACTGTTGGTTTGGTTTTTATTCAGCAAATAGGCTCACCTTGCAGGACATTGTTCAAATGTGAGTGTACTGTTAGCATTGCAGCTCACATAGCTATGCTAGTGTTGCTAACGTTTGTGTCCTCCTGTCCCACCCCTTAATGCTATGTTGCCGTATCTGATACATGGCAAGAAGACTCGTTGGACAAGTGCAGAGTTACAGTGAAAAAAGTGCAAAATATCACTTTTTTGGAGACATGCACGTTGGCGTAGACAGGCAAAGACCATCTCAGCTCATCAGCATTAAAGCTACCGGCACACATAATGGCGTGTGGCCAGCCGAGCTTAATAAAGGCACTTTAAACTGTCTAAATTCCAAAAATCGAGGCTATATTTTGGACAACACATTTCTAAGACGGATTTAAAACTGGTGAAAAATAGTATAGTGTGGGACCTTGAAGCTTTTACGCCTAACATAACGTGTAAATAATGCCTCAAACCGCACCTTTTTTTCAGCTATGCATCAGAATAAAATGGGTTCTTTCTCGGTCACAGTTTTGTAGAACCTTGTTTCAGCTATGTGAACCACTGCACTGCCAGTGGACTGGAGTCACCTGGAAGTTAGTGTTGTGGCAGGTGTGTAGTTTCCAAATACATAGGAAACTCTCGCGAAGAGAGCCCCTTTTCAAGGCGTATCGACATCACATTATTCAGGCTCTCCCCTAAACTGCCAAGATATCTGTGAGGGCGTGGTCACAATGATGTCACGGAGTAATTTGCATAATTTGCTATGATATGATTTTCTTTAAAAAGGCTCAAAAATGTATACATATATTTAGGACAAATCTGTTATCATTAATTAGTATTAACTAATATATATATATATATATATGTATATATATATATATATATATATATATATATATATATATATATATATATATATATATATATATATATATATATATATATATATCGTTTTGCCATATTTTCAATGATTGCTGCTTTTTGTACAAGGTACTTTGTTGAGATTATTATACTTTTTTTATTCAAAACAACTAGCAATAAATCGAGCATGTTCTTCGGGTTTTATCATAGAATGTACTCGTGTTGTCCTTCCATGTCCCTGACTAAAGAGGCTGAAGCAAGCATGATGTCACACTTGCTTGGCGCTGTTGCTCTAGTTGGACTTTCTCTTCTTAAAAACCGGCAATGTACTATTTAATATTTGCACATTTTGTAGATGGCTGCCCGCACGGGTGTATCTGCAATATATATAAAAATCACGTCCACATCACAGACATGCTGACAACGCTCCTGTATATATATATATATATATATATATATATATATATATATATATATATATATATATATATATATATATATATATATATATATATATATATATATATATATATATATATATATATATATATATATAAATTCATACTCTAACGACCAGGTAATGTTAATGTTTTATGTTCGTGTGGTTTGGATTTGATGTCAGTGTTTCCCATGTTTACAAACACACCGTCCGTGCCTGAAAGCGGAGAATGAGGAAGTGTTATTGTGTGTCCGGCGGGTAAGCGAAGACCCAAGGAGACAAAAGTGTTTTCATGGGAAATAAAACCTGTTATAAGATTGGCAATAAAAGTAAAAAATAGCGTCAGAATTTGTTTGATTTCTTCTGGGGGCTACAACATATTACATTACTTTAATTTGTTTTCAAGTACCAACAAAACCAGACAACCTTATTTCAAGGTGTGGCGGTAAAAAAAAAATGCTGTGGCGGCACGCCACATTCAATTACATTAAGGGGAAACCCTGTTATTATATTAATACAAGCGCCACGTTACATCACCTTTCAACAATGGAGAGGTACAAAAAAGGGAAACAACACGGACATTCCTCCGCTCCTTGCGGCGCTGTTGATGAGGTATTACAACTTTTGGCTGTTTTGGAGATTGGAAATGTTCCTCCTCCTTCGCTTGAACTGTGACTCAATCCCAATACGTAAGAGATGATGGGGGTCTTGAGAAAACACCGGGATGAGCCGGTTTGCGATGAATCTTTCATCTGTTTTAATGATCCGAGAACAAAGGCGAGAAGACTTCAGGCTCCAGTGAAGCGGCGCATGGTCTTTCACTTCAAACAAAGGGGAGTCGGCCCTCCATACCTGGCAGCGAGGGACCAACGTGGGCAGTGTTGACTGTGAGCGACATTAATAGGGTTCCACTTCAGGACAAGCATGGCCGAGTCTGCCAGCTGGCAAGTGGACGGTCTGCGGTGCTGTTTAATGGTCCACGTCGGGGTCAGGAACACGAGGAGATACACTACAGATACCTGGCTCGCTCTCAAGGCCTTTTTTTTTTCGCATTGCGGCGCTGAATCGGGATCATTATTGCGGCTGGAGATGGATCGCTACCCACTTCACTTGGCACGCTGCTTTTTGGAGGTCATTACTCAGGTATTTCCTAAATGAGTGAATTCCTGATTTAATAAAAGCAAGAGGATGAGTCACCAGATTAAAGGATCGTAAATCTTAACGAGCTAAAAGGGAAACCCATCAGCTCTTACTAATGATGAACGCAACGCTTGGAACCCCTGGGGCGCCATCGTGTTTACTCTTATCATTTCTTCAAATTCAATCTAATAAAGGCATGCGCTGGAAGCCAACTTTTCCGGTTTGGGGTTATTTTTATTGATGCCCACGGTAATTAGCTCGGCACTGGCTACTGGCCTGTGGTTTTGGCCTGCATGGGAATAAAAACTCCTCAATACTATACTGGTGCTTCGATAGCAGAGGACAAAAGTTTAAAGTAACAAATGAACCGACTGCTTGCTGGCCTCATCAAAGGAAGGACCAGGACTCTGTCCAGAATGTTTAGGCTGCAATTACAGTAGACATGTGCACCACTGTATATTTTCGATGGGGTTTATTTAGAGTAGCCTCTCATTTAAGGCGTGCATATAGACCGGAGTGTAGCCACGGTAGCTTTGCCGTGACGGTTGAAAAAATTTTTGACCTCCTGTTGGCATCACTCACTCATCCTTCTTTTCCAGATTCCTCTTTAAAGAAAAAAAAGTCCCAGCAGGCTTTCAGAAAGGAGGCCAAAGCTTTTTTTCTTCTTCCAAAAGGGAACTACTAAAAATAAATGTCCTTTCGAGGCCTTTTGGACAGGTGAGTCAACAAGGCTCGTCACTTTCTGAACTCCCTGCCGTAATCACAATGGACCTATCGCCTCCTTTTCTTTTTGGCCGCGGTACTGTGTTGCACGCTCTTTCGACGCCGTTTCAGAAGTGTCCGTCAAAAATGAATTATGAAAGTCATTTCACAATAGAAGCATAGTGTATGTTCCAAAACCCATCTGGATTTCCCCTGGATTGTAAAGATACCTGTGGCAGTGGGGGCGTGGCTAGAGGCGTGGTCAATATGCGCCACCATGCTGTAGTAATAATATATATACTTCATATTTTACATAATATCGCATTGCTCTATTTTTGTATTATTGCTGCTTATTGTACAATGAATGAATGAAATTAGTTTATTTCAGTCATATAATCAACCATTTTGTGTGACCAATACACATACACACACACAAAAAAAAAAGACAGAAAAAGGAACAGGCTGAAGCCAAGGCCTATGTTTGCCTATCCTATACATTCACTGAAAATTAGATGTACAATGTACTTTGTTGAGAATTTTTGGAGACACGCTTTCTTCATTAAAATTAAAAACAAATCTAAGATCTATTTCTGGCGTTATTGTAGACTGAACTAGCGTTTAGAATAGGGTTGGCCCGATACCAATATTTTGGTACCACTACCAAAATGTATTTCGATACTTTTCGAAATGAAGGGGGCCACAAAAAATTTAATTAATTGGCTTTATTTAAACAAAAAATTTATGACACATTAAACATATGTTTCTTATTGCAATTTTGTCCTTAAATAGAATAGTGAACATACGAGACACCTTTTCTTTTAGTAGTAAGTAAGCAAACAAAGGCTCCTAATTAGTCTGCTGATGTATGCAGTAACATATTGTGTCATTTATCATTCTGTTATTTTGTCAACATTATAAAGGACAACCTGTGAACATTTATTATTAATCCACTTGTTCATTTACTGTTAATATCTGCTTATTTTCTGTTTCAACATGTTTTATTTACACTTCTGTTAAAATGTAATAATCACTTATTCTTCTGTTGTTAGGATGCTTTACATTAGTTTTGGATGATACCACAAATTTGGGTATCGATCCGATGCCAAGTAGTTACAGGATCATACATTGGTCATATTCTAAGTGCTAATGTGTCCAGGGACGTATTTCCCTAGTTTATAAACATAATATGAATTTTCAAAAAAAGGAAAAAAAGATTTTGTAGTGTTAAAAAATGTCGACGTAACCATAGTAGTACCGACTAGATACGCTCTTGTACTTGGTATCATTATAGTGGATGTCAGGTGTAGGGTTGGAATTGGGGGTAAATCACGCTGCTGCCCACTGCTCCCCTCACCTCCCAGGGGGTGATCAAGGGTGATGGGTCAAATGCAGAGAATAATTTTGCCACACCTAGTGTGTGTGTGACAATCATTGGTACTTTTTACTTTAGATCCATCCATCCATCCATTTTCTACCGCTTGTCCCTTTTGGGGTCGCGGGGCGTGCTGGAGCCTATCTCATCTGCATTCGGGCGGAAGGCGGGGTGCACCCTGGACAAGTCGCCACCTCATCGCAGTACTTTAGATCCACCTATGGCATTTGTTTACATTCATGACCGCTATCTTTGACGCCGGTGTGCTATTGTATCCTCCTACAGTGTGTAGTGAAGCATGTTAAGCTATTCCTCGTCCTGCAGGGATGATACTTGTGAGAAACATACTTTATTTGTCGCCATGGAGACAATGATTAGTGATTTAGAAGTAGCTAAAACACTGCCGACTGCGAATGGATGTTAGCTGCTATCTAGCTAGCCATGTCTTAAAGCACCTCTTCCTGAGGGCGTTTTAGTGTTATAACTTCACCTTTATCTTTAGTTTTTAAGCCAAAATGCGTCCATTCTCTCTTTTCTGTCTACACACTGTGTTTGCTTGTAAGTACTCTGTGATTGTGCGCTGCCGAACATGCTCCTCTGCTCGTAAAACCAGCAATGTCATGACGTGACGACGATGCCCGTAAAAAAAAAAAGGTGGGGGGGAACCGGTACTTTTCAGAGGCGGTATAGTACCGAATATGATTCTTTAGTATACCGGTATACCGTTCAACCCTAGATAAGAGACTCTTCTGTCGTTTCATCAAAAAGAGAGCTTGCAGAGAGTCTGAAGTCACACTTTTGCGCTGGGAGCCTTTCTCGTCTTAGAAGCCGCCACTGCGTTTCCAATGCAGTTTTTTTCTGCAAAATAAAATCTATATTTCTTAAATTTCTGCAAAGTACATTTGCGCCTTGTAGGTGTTTTGTGTCATGAGCCGTAATTCTCGTAAAATCTGAACCCGCGAGACTCCAGTTGAGGAAGATATTGCTGCCACTGCTGTTGCCGTGATGTCAAAAGAAGATGAAGGCAGCGGGTGATCGCTCAAAGGAGTTGCCTTACAGCCCCTTCCACACATGTTCGGGCATGTGGATCCCTCCGAGCCTGCGAGGCGGCCTCTATTGCCGGGAAGGGACCGGCGAGACGGCCCGGTGCCGCTCCCCAACCGATCAGAAGCGAGACAAGACGACCCGTCTGCCCTCGTTGTCCTGCATCGGCCGGTTCAGTGTTTATGTGACCTCTAAATGCGAAAAAAGTGTTTCCGTCATGCTTTTGCAAAGCACTTCAGTATTGAAACGTCTCAAAAAAACACCTCATGAGAGCGCAAAAATGTTTTAGCGATATTGGAGAGGTTTTTCAAAATATGGGCGTTTTCATTACCAGTTTCTTATTGCAATATTTAGGTTTTGCGCATTTCTAGTTCTCGGCTGCCGCTCTTTTACACACTGGGAGGGGATTACACAATTGTGCCCAGCCGGGTGATCCACGCACCTGACGTTTATTACGGCATCAATCCCGGCGCGCCCTGCCTCGCCGCTGGCCTGCTGGCCCGCCGGCCACGCCTCCTCGCCGCCATCTCGGAGTCGGCCCCGGCATGCCCCGCCTCGCTGTCGGTCTGCCGGCCACGCCTCCCCACAGTCCTCCACCGCCAGATGCAAGCTGGGACTTCTCCCCCCCCTTTTTGAGGGAGCGGAAAGTAAAGACGGCCAGGTCCACCTGTGCCCCCGGTCTTCTCATCCTTTTTCACCTGTTCTTTTTCTTCCTCTTCATCTTCTTTGTCTTCTTTGTCTTTTTCTTCTTCTTTGTCTTTTTCTTCTTCTTCTACCTCTTCAACAACATCAGGGGGCCTTTCGGCCCCCCCGCCTGGTCCGCCAACACCTGCAGGAGCCGGCATTGTTTTCGGCTGCTTGCTGCGAGGCCGGCGAGCGCACCTACGAGAGCCCATAGGGGATCTTCTTCCCCTGCCTCCGGTGGTCCAGCCAGGTTGGGCGCCAAATGTGACAGTCTCTCACTGTCGTCCGGGTTCCGTGGACCACCAAAGAGGGACATGACTGCGGCAGTTTTATCACTTTGTTTATTTTTCAATAAACCTTCTGTGCAGGTCGGGTCGCTTTGGGGTCCTCTTCCCTCAAATTGCTCGCTCCTCCGGTTGCTTTTCAGCCGCCCTCATTTTCGTCTCGCTCTTGGTCGCTTCCGCTCTTCATGCAGTGTTCGCAGTGAGATTGGCAATAAAAGCTAAAAAGAGGCTTTTATTAAGCAAGGGAAAATTACCGTATTTCCTTGAATTGGCGCAGGGAATATAGTATTCGCACGTCTAGAATTACTGCCGGGTCAAACTCGTTTCTCAAAATAATTAACGCATGCTTGGCCTTATCGCCGGTTTATTATTGAAGCCGGATCAAATTCGTTTCGCAAAATATTAATTTTATTATCGCATGTCTATAATTTTCACCGGGTCAAACTCGTTTTGCAAAATATTTAGCATATGGCTAGAACTTCCACCGGGTCAAATTCGTTACGTCACGAGTGACGCATCTGTCCTCATTTTCAAAATGGAGGAAGCTGCTTTCAGTAGTTTACAATCGCACAAAGGAAAAAAGATAAAGAGCTATTCAGTAGGATTTAAGGTCCAAGCTATTGAATACCGGTACAGTATGCTAAAGAGAACAGTAAGCAGCTATGTTTTATTAATATACCGTAGCTGCGTGTGTGAAATACTGTATAAGTCATTAAATGACTCCCGCCCCCTGGTGGTAGAGGGCGCTGCCGCGCTAGTGATCCTTCTTGCGACTTCCGGTACTGCAGAAGAAGTGAACACACGCAGCAAGAGATTATTTTTCTTCCTTCTAACATGGAGAATTACATACCGGTATCTAAAATAAAACAGTTTTCTAAACTGGACTTTCAATGGAAGCAGGAGGTAATAATTAAAGGAATATCTCCATCGAGACAGAGACTTTTAAAACGGAAAAAAGAAAATAATGAAGACTTCTATAAACAAGTTATCGATGCTTTTGGTCAGAAGGAGCTGCAAATGGACTCCATTTATAAGTACAGGTAAGACCATAATAACGTGTTTTTTAATTAAATGTGCTTTTCATGATGGTATGCTTACATCACACTCAAAGCGCACGTCTAAATTTTATGGATTCCTCTTGGTAAACGCCGGAGTGAGAAGAGGTTTTAAAATAATTACCGCATGCACGGCCATCCCGCCGGTTTCCGGTAAACGCAGGCGTGACAGGAGGTTTTAAATTAATTAACGCCCCTGCGGCTATTCAAGGAAATACGGTATGTTAACTGAAGCGCTCTGCTCTGTTTACTCCGAGAGGAACTCTACGAAGCAAAGTCTGTATAGTTGCTTTACGCCATGTTTCAAGCCAAACGACGCTACTGCGCATGCGCCGGTGCTGCTGTGACTCAGTTTCCAGGAAGTAAGCAGTGTTGCCTAAAATGCGTTAATAAATGACGGTTTTTCGGTAATTAAAATGTTAAACGATATTACTAACCGTCTGAAATTTTTCCTCGGTTTATCATTATACCGTTTACATTCCTAAAATAAAGTATAGTAAAGTACTGTATAATAAGTAGGGCTGTCAAAAATAACGAGTTATTGCATAATCATATACGGATGCAGATTAATCATGTAATTTACTTTGAGCGCACATGCTCTTTTTACCTTTAATTATGGAGGGTTACCTGGAAGGTGGCGCAGGTCAGGCCATAATTCATACAATGAGTGAGGAAACTCGACTGACGTACTCGCTGGAAAATTTTGCTTCCAAATAAACCCCAGTTGGCACTTAAGATAGCAAGTTTTCAACAAATAATGACATGCATTCAAGTGAAACATTTAAAAGCTGTTTACGTATGACAGACATACAGACAATGAAAATGCATTTGTGTCAAAATATTGGTCTCTCTTTAGGTGAATTTAAAATATGTATGCAAGTAATATACTGTGATTAATCCAAATTAAAAAATGTGAATAATATGATTTTAAATAGTTTTTTATTTGACAGTACTACTAATAACATATAGTGTAGCTTTTGGGGAGTTGATGATGGAATGATGAAAAGCGCAAACGTGTTTTCTGGTGTACAAACTATACCGGCTACACTATGTGTTGCCGAAAGCTGACAAAAACTGAGCTGTTTCGGCATTACTGAAGGTAAAATAATTTTTCATAAAAGTTAAAATATGGGAAAGAAGGGCTTAATACGGGAGCACACATGTATAAACTACAAACTTGATTGGACAGTTCTTGTGACATACACTGCAAAAAGTCGGTGTTCAAAAACCATCCATCCATCCATCCATCTTCCTCCGCTTATCCGAGGTCGGGTCGCGGGGGCAGCAGCCTAAGCAGGGAAGCCCAGACTTCCCTCTCCCCAGCCACTTCGTCCAGCTCTTCCCGGGGGATCCCGAGGCGTTCCCAGGCCAACCGGGAGACATAGTCTTCCCAACGTGTCCTGGGTCTTCCCCGTGGCCTCTTACCGGTCAGACGTGCCCTAAACACCTCCCTAGGGAGGCGTTTGGGTGGCATCCTGACCAGATGCCCGAACCACCTCATCTGGCTCCTCTCGATGTGGAGGAGCAGCGGCTTTACTTTGAGCTCCTCCCGAATGACAGAGCTTCTCACCCTATCTCTAAGGGAGAGACCCGCCACCCGGCGGAGGAAACTCATTTCGGCCGCTTGTACCCGTGATCTTGTCCTTTCGGTCATAACCCAAAGCTCATGACCATAGGTGAGGATGGGAACGTAGATCGACCGGTAGATTGAGAGCTTTGCCTCAAATGTACTTGTTCAAAAACAAGAAAAATACAAAAATTAGGGGAAATTTACTTGAACTAAGCAAAATTATCTGCCAATAGAACAAGAAAATTTGGCTTGTCAAGACTTTCCAAAACAAGTAGTGAAGTGAAGTGAATTATATTTATATAGCGCTTTTTCTCTAGTGACTCAAAGCGCTTTACATAGTGAAACCCAATATCTAAGTTACATTTAAACCAGTGTGGGTGGCACTGGGAGCAGGTGGGTAAAGTGTCTTGCCCAAGGACACAACGGCAGTGACTAGGATGGCGGAAGCGGGGATCGAACCTGCAACCCTCAAGTTGCTGGCACGGCCACTCTACCAACCGAGCTATACCGCCAAAATTAGCTAACCTCAATGAACCCAAAAATACCTTAAAATAAGTATATTCTCACTAATAACAAGTGCACTTTTCTTGGTAGAAAAAAAAGAGACCTTTTTGCTCAATATGTTGAAAAATATTCTTAAATGAAGTAAATGCTAGTGCCATTATTTTGACATAATGATATGCGCTCGGCATTACATTTCTTGAAACCAGCAAACTTATATTAAAAACTAATTTATTGTTCTTAATGGAAAGGCAACAAGGCAACCGCTTGTTACCCTCGGGGTCTCCTAGCCGCTCAGGCAAATCATATTGTCTAAAAATGCATTTTTCCATCGATAACATGACATCATCGCGCCAAGTGCGTGCTCTTTCAGTCAATTAGTGCGCATAAATACAGCCCAGCCCCCGGCCAAAATTGTTTTAATTGTAATTTTGAAGAATTTATCTGAATGTGCATGAACTCTTTCTGTTCAAAATTGCTTGAAATGTCAAATGTTAAATGTTTAAATATTAACTGTCAGTTTACTGTACTGTGCCAACGGTACTACTATATGAGTACGTATTTTCTATTGTTTCATTGAAAATAAAACAGCAAAGTCCATTTGGCTGTCATCTGTTTTAATTATGAGACACAATTGTGTCAAAATCATCATTTTTTTTTCATGCTTGAAATAAGAAATTATTACTTTAAAAAAAGTAGGTTTATACTTGTGAGTGTTGATGACACAGCTTTGCAACAGTTGATATTATAGTTTCAAGCATGTTTTACTCAATATAGGTCATCAAATGATCTTACTGAGATCATTGCTGCGCAAATTGGCAGCCACGCTTTCGTCAGTCTACCCCAGGGCAGCTGTGGCTACGAAAGTAGCTTACCACCACCAGGTGTGAATGAATGATGGGTTTTTAACATGTAAAGCGACTTTGGGTACTTAGAAAAGCGCTATATAAATCCCAGGTATTATTATTATTATTATTATTATCATTTAGGACCAAAAACCCTTAAAACAAGTAAAAAACTCTAACATAAAATCTGCTTAGTGAGAAAAATTATCTTATTAGACAGAAAATGAGCAAATATCACCCTTATTTGAGATATTTAATCTTACTTAGATTTCAGTTTTTGCAGTGTACCACATGACATAACTCAAATATTCCGTATGCTGGGTTTGGAAATGTAGGCTATTTTTGTATTAAGCTTTATTTACAAGATTAAATGTTACCAAAAGATTCCAAAGCATACTTTAAAAGAGATGAGAGACAAACAATTTCAGCACAGCTTCCTTTTTGCTGTCATATTGACACTGGTCCGTGCCTTTGGTACCCATCTCCTAAAGTTCTGCTTGTTTGGTACACATCAGGGTTCTGATGATTGCGTTCATATTTAACCAAACAGACGGTAACAGCAAATAATACGCAGCCAAGTTCCTTTTAACCAAACTAAACACAACAGTCAGCTGCTTCCAGGTAGACCGTTATGGAAACCCCCTCCTGTGAATCTCTCCCTCTGATCTCACAAAGGTCGGGACCCAGGCACTGACTAATACCTGGTTAAATATAGTCTTTTGGTCCTCCATTAAAGGCCCCTGCATGCCAGTCAGGTCGTCCCGTCCCCCCTCACAGACAGCTCCTTCACACTTTCAAAGAGGCTCAGTAAATTGCACAGTGTGAATGACGCCGCTTATTCTCTGACTCATCTTGCTATCGTGTCAACAGAGGCCGCTGATAGGGTCAAAGGTTGCCACTGTGCAACAAAAGGAGCACTCACAGGGGGGACTATATGGACTAAAGCAGGGGTGCCCATTACGTCCATCGTGATAGCGGAGGGTGTGTCAGTCAATCGCCAGCCAGGCATTAAAGGCCTACTGAAATGAATTTTTTTTATTTAAACGGGGATAGCAGATCTATTCTATGTGTCATAC
Source organism: Entelurus aequoreus (assembly GCF_033978785.1). NCBI lineage: Eukaryota > Metazoa > Chordata > Actinopteri > Syngnathiformes > Syngnathidae > Entelurus > Entelurus aequoreus. The sequence goes on along the minus strand of NC_084754.1, from coordinate 36,833,213 downwards.
TTGATCATTTCGCGATATTGCCATATTTTTGCTGAAAGGATTTAGTATAGAACAACGACGATAAAGATTGCAACTTTTGGTATCTGATAAAAAAAAGGCTTGCACCTACCGGAAGTAGCGTGACGTAGTCAGTTGAACATATACGCAAAGTTCCCTATTGTTTACAATGATGGCCGCATGAAGTGAGAGAGATTCGGACCGAGAAAGCGACAATTTCCCCATTAATTTGAGCGAGGATGAAAGATTTGTGGATGAGTAAAGTGCAAGTGAAGGACTAGTGGGGAGTTGAAGCTATTCAGATAGGGAAGATGCTGTGAGAGCCGGGGGTGACCTGATATTCAGCTGGGAATGACTACAACAGTAAATAAACACAAGACATATATATACTCTATTAGCCACAACACAACCAGGCTTACATTTAACATGCCACAAATTAATCCTGCATAAAAACACCTGCGTGTTTGTTATGCAAGCTCCTAGCTCCTCTGCTAGCTCCTAGCTCCATAGAACACGCCAATACAATTCAAACACCTGATCAACACACACAATCACTCAGCCCAAAAGACCGTTTACCTAACCCAAGGTTCATAAAGCTTATATATTTTTAAAAAGTTACGTACGTGACGCGCACATACGGTCAAGTTATCGAATGTTTAGCAGCCAAGGCTGCATACTCACGGTACCTGATATTCAGCTGGGAATGACTACAACAGTAAATAAACACAAGACATATATATACTCTATTAGCCACAACACAACCAGGCTTATATTTAATATGCCACAAATTAATCCTGCATAATAACACCTGCGTGTTTGTTATGCTAGCTCCTAGCTCCATAGAACACGCCAATACAATTCAAACACCTGATCAACACACACAATCACTCAGCCCAAAAGACCGTTCACCTAACCCAAGGTTCATAAAGCTTATATATTTTTAAAAAGTTACGTACGTAACGCGCACGTACGGTACGGTACGTGTTATGCTAGCTCCTAGCTCCTCTGCTAGCTCCTAGCTCCATAGAACACGCCAATACAATTCAAACACCTGATCAACACACACAATCACTCAGCCCAAAAGACCGTTCACCTAACCCAAGGTTCATAAAGCTTATATATTTAAAAAAAGTTACGTACGTACGCAAAAAAAAGCCAAAGCTGCATACTCACAGTAGCACGTCTGCGTCTTTGTCATCCAAATCAAAGTAATCCTGGTAAGAGTCTGTGTTGTCCCAGTTCTCTACAGGCGTCTGTGTATCCAAGTCAAATGTCCTCCTGGTTAGAGTCTCTGTTATCCGAGTTCTTCCATCTTGACTGCATCTTTCAGGAATGTACTGTTGTTGCTGACTACGTTCGAAAAATACGTCCATTTCGCACCGACAACTTTCTTCTTTGCTTGCTCAGCTTCCTTCTTCATAATGCAATGAACATGATTGCAACAGATTCACGAACACAGATGTCCAGAATACTGTGGAATTATGAAATGAAAACAGAGCTTTTTCGTATTGGCTTCAATGTGGAAGGCATACCCGTGTTCGCCGGTCTACGTCACGCGCATACGTCATCCTCAGAGGCGTTTCGAACCGGAAGTTTAGCGGCAAATTTAAAATGTCACTTTATAAGTTAACCCGGCCGTATTGGCATGTGTTATAATGTTAAGATTTCATCATTGATATATAAACTATCAGACTGCGTGGTCGGTAGTAGTGGGTTTCAGTAGGCCTTTAAATAAATAGACCTAAAAATTAGTGAATCAATCTTCACTATGACGTCACTTTCGTCACTTGATTGCGTCTTGTGAGATGACACTGGCTGCTGCCAGATCATTATTAAGAAAAAATGACCGACAGGAAAGCGAGAAACACTTTTTATTTCAATAGACTCTCGCGCCATACCTGCCGTCAAAACTCTAAAGACCGGCCAAAAGACTCATTGGAAAACCCCATCTGCACCCAACTTCAGGAACTGGTTAAATGAACTTGTGAATGTAATGACTCTTAATGATAAATGATAAATGGGTTATACTTGTATAGCGCTTTTCTACCTTCAAGGTACTCAAAGCGCTTTGACAGTATTTCCACATTCACCCATTCACACACACATTCACACACTGATGGCGGGAGCTGCCATGCAAGGCGCTAACCAGCAGCCATCAGGGGCAAAGGGTGAAGTGTCTTGCCCAAGGACACAACGGACGTAACTAGGATGGTAGAAGGCGGGGATTGAACCCCAGTAACCAGCAACCCTCCAATTGCTGGCACGGCCACTCTACCAACTGCGCCACGCTGTCCCTCTTGAAAAAATAAGATTTATAAACTCTACAAATATGAATAAATGGGAACTAACCTGGAAACCTTTACTGACATACAGTATATTGAATCATAACTTATAGACATTTAAAGAAAAAACAAACAAAAAACTGTCATCTTTTTTGTAGTTGTATTCTTTTTTTTATTATTGTTATTATTGTTTGTATTGATCCTACACTTTTGATATGGTTTTGTTACGGTTTAATTGCCTTCTTTTTTTGTGACTTTTTATTTTGTATAGTTTTGCATCTGATCAAGCCCTGTGACTTTCTTTTTTTTTTTTTTAAGTGTGAACAGCGGAGAGGTCCTCGGGAGGTGATCTTGTGATCACTTCGTGAGGATCCTTGATGCTGAGGAATATTCATCAATCTTGCTATGGTCTGCATAGCCTGCTGATCCTGAGCCAGAGCGGAATGGATGGATGTATGTACAATATCTGGGGATTTTTTCTAATAATGTCTATATTGTAAACCTTGAGTTGTTAAAGTTCAAGTGCACCTCTCTCCTCAAGTGTGCATGTGAGTGTGTATGAGTGGATGTGTGCCTGTATGAAGGGTTTGCGTGAGCAAAGTATGACTGTTAAATGTGACTTTAACTGAAAAATTCAATAAAATATATTTGCAAAAAAAAAAAAAACAACTCTAAAGACCGACTGCACAGTTCCTGTCTTCACAATAAAAGGGCTGCTCCATCCTGCCTGCGCTAACAAAATAAGAGCCTCAGAAAGCTAGCGCAAACAAACTAGCAAGCTACAGAAGAGTTAGTGCTGCAAGGGGTTCTGGGTATTTGTTCTGTTGTGTTACGGTGCGGATGTTCTCCCGAAATGTGTTTGTCATTCTTGTTTGGTGTGGGTTCACAGTGTGGCGCATATTTGTAACAGTGTTAAAGTTGTTTATACGGCAACCCTCAGTGTGACTTGTATGGCTGTTGACCAAGTATGCCTTGCATTCACTTGTGTGTGTGAAAAGCCGTAGATATTATGTGATTAGGCCGGCACGCAAATGCAGTGCCTTTAAGGCACGCCCCCAATTATGTTGTTTGGGTTGAAATCGGGAGAAATTCGGGAGAATGGTTGCCCCGGGATATTGTCGGGAGGGGCACTGAAATTCGGGAGGGTTGTTAAGTATGACTGGGAGACGCAACTGCTCTGTGCTTCGCCCTATGTCCGTGTACCACTCCGTACAGCGGCGTTTTAAAAAGTCATACATTTTACTTTTTGAAACCGATACCGATAATTTCCGATATTACATTTTAAAGCATTTATCGGCCGATAATATCTTTTTCTTTCGGCAGTCCGATGTTATCGCACATCTCTACAGAAAACGCACACAAATTCAGCCATTTTGATTTGAAGCCCCAGTTACAGTTACAGGGCAAATTTTGGTGGTCTTTTACAAACAGACTAGTCCGATTGCCACCAAATTTAAACCATGTCGCGTAGTCCGATGGGCAAAGCTAAAGTGTGAAAGGTTTGTGTTTTTGCTATTGTATGTGGGAGGAGCAAATGCCCAAATGTCTTATGTGCATGCATCTAAAGCAGATCTACTCAACCATACCAGCCCCCCCGAGTTTCGTACAACATTTTGAGACAAACATTTTTGCAGCAAGTTCCTACAAACACTCGAGTGCTCCTGTTGTATAGAGGAACTTGGACCATTGTATACACACTGGCAGATCCTTGCATTGACATATTAATAACCTGGCTAGCAAACACTGGGGTCCAAATTCTCGATTTACCCCTACTGGCAGGAATGACACACGAACCAAATATACTCCTTGACCGATAAAGTTTCAGTTCAGTTTCAGTTTATTTGGAACATGCATGCGATACAATATAATTTATCACACATTCAAGTTGTTTCATTACCGCATGTCCGAAAAGGAGTAGGAAGAAGCTGAGCTTATTTAATCCTACCCCTTTTCATACCATATCAATTTTATCATATTTCCTTGTTCTCTGTAACAAAACAGTCAACAAATAAATAATAAACAAATTATGGTTACACTTTAGTATGGGGAACATATTCTAAGTAACAAAAACTTAATTTAGAGTTATTTGTTTAGAGCTAGGGTTAGGGTTAGTTGTATAATAAGGCCATGCAGAACAAGGCATTATTAAGTACTTAATAATGACTAATTAAGAGCCAATATGTTACTAATTTGCATGTTAATAATCAACTAATTAATGGTGAATATGTTCCCCATACTAAGATGTTACCCAAATAATATACCATAGTAAGTAAACAAATATTAAATACATGATCAATCTGTCTCAAAAAAAACAACTTTTTTTCAAGATATTCATCATAATTTTTGTTCTGTGTACTTTGTGAACAGTTGTAGTTTGAACAGTCGCTTAAACTGAATCATATTGGTGATTTGTTTTTATTCTTTGTTTAATCCATTCCATAATTTAATTCCACATACTGATATGCTTAAGGTTTTAAGTGTTGTACGAGCATACAAATGTTTTAAATTAGATCTTCCTCTAAGGTTATATTTCTCCTCGTTTGTTGAGAAGAATTGTTGTACATTCTTGGCTAGCAGGTTTTAGTTTGCTTTGTGCATCATTTTAGCTGTTTGCAAATGCACCAAATCGTTGAATTTCAATATTTGTGATTCAATAAATAAAGGGTTTTGTATGATCTCTATATCCATATGCATATGTATTATTCTAACTGATCTTTTTTTTAACACCGTTAGTGAATGAAGTGCACATTTGTAATTGTTTCCCCATATTTCTGCACAATAACTCAGATATGATAACACTAGCGAGCAGTAAAGAATATGAAGTGATTGTTGGTCCAGAACATGTTTTTCCTTGTTCATTATTGACGTGTTTCTTGCTACTTTATGTTGGATATTTTTCACATGAGATGTCCAATTCATTTTATCATTTAGTGTTACATCCAAAAATGTGTTTTCTTTTACCCTTTCAATGTCTACTCCGTCTATTTGTATTTGTGTTTGACTTTCTCTTCTACTGTTACCA
>NC_084754.1:36507912-36522912 GCF_033978785.1 Entelurus aequoreus | reverse complement strand
ACATGTGTTCATTCATACTTTTGATGCCTTCAGTGACAATCTACAATGAAAATAAAGAGAAGGTGTGTCCAAACGTATGGCGAGCTCGATAATGTCATGTTATTGATGGGAAAATGCATTTTTAGACCATATGATTTCCCTGAGCGGCTAGAGACACCGAGAGTAAAAAGCGGTAGAAAATGGGTTAAAAAGGACATATTTTCAAAAATAATATTAAAAAACCCAACAACAGAAAAACTTTTCTTTTTTTCCCCCCCGCGGGTCGGATTTTGGACATCCATAGTTTGGGGACAGCTGATGTAGAATAATGTGTGGCATTTGTTTGAACTCTTCATCATTTTTGAGTGACTGTGGAAGCACTGAGGCAAAGTGGTCAACCAAAATGTTAATCCTATTAAAAAAAAGTATTCAATTGCGTCTCAAAGAGTGAAACATCCTTGGCATTAAGCTTAGATGTCAGGGGTATTGAAATAGTTGGTTTCATGGGTAAATAAGTGCTGTGAAATTATTAAATGTTTCAATCGGATTAATTGCACGTTTGCATTTTGATTAATCGCAGAAATGTACTTGTGCGTATAATTCAAATGAACTGAAAAATATATTTTGACCAGAATGCAATTTTGTTGTCGGAATGTTTTACTTGAATGCATGGCTCAAAACACTTTTATCCAAAGTTCCATCCATTTCTACCGCTTGTCGAGCTCCGTCTGGATTTATTTCAAAGCGAAAATGACCAGTGAGCACACCAGTTGGAGTCTTCTCACTTATCTACACCTAGCATCCACTGTAATGATACCAAGTACAGTAGCGTATCTAGTCGATACTACTATGATTACATCGATATTTTTTTACGTCACAAAATCTTTTCCTTTTTTAAAATTAACATTATGTTTATAAACTCAGGAAATATGTCCCTAGAAACATGAGGACTTAAATTATGACCAATGTATGATCCTGTAACCTCTTGGTATCGGATCGATACCTAAATGTGTGGTATTATCCAAAACTAATGTAAAGTATCAAACAACAGAAGAATACGTGATTATTACATTTTAACAGAAGTGTAGATAGAACATGTTAAAACAGTAAATGAACAAGTGGATTAATGATTATTAATCCACTTGTTCATGTTTACAGCTCGTCCCTCGTAATGTTGACAAAAGAATAGAATGATAAATGACACAGTATGTTACTGCATACGTCAGCAGACTAATTTGGAGCCTTTGTTTGTTTACTTACTGATAAAAGATAAGTTGTCTTGTATGTTCACTATTTTATTTAAGGACTAAATTGCAATAAGAAACATATGTTTAATGTACCCTAATATTTTTTGTTAAAATAAAGCCAATAATGCAAATCCAAATAAATTGTGCGATTAATCTGATTCTTGTGATTAATGGCATGGGTTAACGCGATAAACTTTGGCATCCTTAAAAATAACACTGATCTCATTTCAATGTTGGGATTAGGGTTGGGATCTGACGTAAACAATAGTAACCAAACCAAAAAACAATATTACCTGTAGTAACAGACACCTTCATAACAATATGTAATATGTACAATATACACACTGCAAGTATATATATATATACATATATATATATAATGTAGTAACAGACACTTTCATAAAAATAGGTAATATGTTTTATATACACACTGCAAGTATGTATACAAAAGTTTGGGGTCACCCAAACAATTTTGTGGAATAGCCTTCATTTCTAAGAACAAGAATAGACTGTCGAGTTTCAGATGAAAGTTCTCTTTTTCTGGCCATTTTGAGCGTTTAATTGACCCCACAAATGTGATGCTCCAGAAACTCAATCTGCTGAAAGGAAGGTCAGTTTTGTAGCTTCTGTAATGAGCTAAACTGTTTTCAGATGTGTGAACATGATTGCACAAGGGTTTTCTAATCATCAATTAGCCTTCTGAGCCAATGAGCAAACACATTGTACCATTAGAACACTGGAGTGATAGTTGCTGGAAATGGGCCTCTATACACCTATGTAGATATTGCACCAAAAACTAGACATTTGCAGCTAGAATAGTCATTTACCACATTAGCAATGTATAGAGTGTATTTCTTTAAAGTTAAGACTAGTTTACAGTTATCTTCATTGAAAAGTACAATGCTCGGGGATACCTACGCTCCCACATACATATACAAATACAGTACATATTTACACACTCAAAGTTTGTACATCCACACGCACGATCATTATACAAACATACTGTATACACATACTGTACATATACATTCACTGTACAAACATACATATACACATACTGTACATATACACTCACTGTACAAACATACATATACATATACTGTACATGTACATTCACTGTACAAACACATACATACATATACTGTACATATACATTCACTGTACAAACACACATATACACATACTGTACATATACATCCACTGTACAAATACACATACTGTATACACATACTGTACATATACATTAACTGTACAAACACACACATACACAATCTACATCTACTATATGATTTGCCTGAGAAGCTGGGCAGGACATTATTTAAAAAAAAGAAAGAAAAAAAAAGAAAAAGAAAAGTACAGTGCTTTTCCTTAAAAAATAAGGACATTTCAATGTGACCCCAAACTTTTGAACGGTAGTGTATATATATAATGTAGTAACACACAGCTTCATAACAATATGTAATATGTACAATATACACACTGCAAGTTTATATATAATGTAGTAACAGACACCTTCATAACAATATGTAATATGTTTTATATACACACTGCAAGTACATATATAATGTAGTAACAGACACCTTCTAAAAAATGTATAATATGTCTATACACACGCTGTAAGTATATAATTTATATAATAACATACATATTTATAATAACATGTAATATTTACCTATTTTGCTAATTTTAAGCATCAGGCGGCGCATTCATTTTAAAAATGCATCACAATTTTTCGCTATTCCCTTCAACAACAACAATTACTACTAATCATGGCAGACTTCTGGTTAGTCGTCGACTACTCTGCTACAAATGATGAGCCAGAACAATATATTTTTGAGCCTGAATATTAGGAGGCAGAGCTATACATTATAGAAGCTGTGTGATAAACGGATCCAGCAAGTAACACCGTTGCTAAGTGCTAAACAGGAAATACAATATAAGAACGAGGAGAAGACGCAGTCAAGTGGAGGCACGTAAATAAGACCCCCACAAAACAGCGCATCTTGAAGTGCACTCACCTTTGCACGGACACATGCATTGACCTGATCACTGACCGTAAAGCAACCACCTGCGGTTGAGGTAACGGAGCATGTGCAGTCCAAATAAATTGTGCGATTAATCTGATTAAGGTGATTAATCGCATGGGTTAACGCGATAAACTTTCGCATCCTTAAAAATAACACTAATCTCATTTCCATGTTGGGATTAGGACTGGGAGCTGACGTAAACAATAGTAACCAAACCAAAAAATGTAATATGGTAGTATTTCAAATTCCAAGTTTAGTTGGTTCGATGATGGAGCTCTTAACTAAAAACACTTACAGTATATCTTAAATGAACGTCTCCCATTGACAATAATTAAATAGTAAATAATCAAAAGTCAGCTTAAAATGGAGCCCATGGAAGCTGTTCAAGAAAACATCCAAACACCTGCATTAGGGTTTTATATACATGATGTAAGTATATAAGTAATGTTGTAACATTTATAATAACATTTAATATTTACCTATATTGATCATTTTAAGCATACGTGGCGCATTAATTTCAAAAACACATCACGTTCGCTTTTTTTTTCTTCATCACTGATTATTACTCACTGCAGACTTTATGAGAGCTGACAAACATAATAAAACATCACTTACTGTACAATGTCTGCTGTCATTAGGATGCCGACTGCTAGGATGTTCATATATTCCCATTTAGATGAAAACAGTCTCATCATTCTCGCAAAGAAATGGGGTGGGGTGGCGGGGAAACAAGTGGTTTTCATGTCGTTCTCTTCAGTTCCAGGTCACATATGACTGTCAAAGTGTCCCAACTTGTCAGATTATATCCTCGGCCATCTACATTTCAGGTGAGATGCATGATTTATGATCTACTAGATGTAAATTGAGTATTGTTGGTAGTTTTTGAATGGTTATCGGATTTTATGAGCAGAATAGTCCTATTGGCTCCACTGTAAGCAGACATGTATTTACTTTTATTTTATATTTAGAATGCATTAAGGGAATAAGCGGTAGGAAATGGATGGATGGATGGCATTAAAAAAAAAAATCCATCCGTCGTCATGTCTTTTATAATGATTATGAACGATAGGCAAAATTCCCCAAAAAACATGCAGTTCCCCTTTAAATATTTGCTTACAACTTAAAGCAAAACAATTAGCCGAGAGACAACTCTCATCTGAAAGCACTCAGAAGTTAGGGCACTCTTAAAAGGGAACTGCATTTTTTAATGAATTCTGCCTGTAATTCACAATCCCTATGTAAGACAACAACACTTATGTTTTTTTTAATTTTTTTAATGCAATTTAATTTGTAATATACAGCAAGTACGAGGTAGCTAACAATGCAGCTAATGGAAGTCATCTATTGCGCACACAAAGCCCTCTAAAAAAAACCATCCAAAAAGCACCAACAATATCAAATCAAATCAAATCAAATCAACTTTATTTATAAAGCACATTTAAAATTTACCACAGGGGTAGCCAAAGTGCTGTACAATGGACAGGTTAAAAGATAATACGAGAACCGAGCAAACACAACACAACACAGACAGAACACGATAAAAAATAAATAAATAAAATTAATAAAACATAAAAACAGGTTCACAGCAGGTGTATTATGGGGCGCCATTGCAGGATGGATATCACTCAGTGTTAAAAGCCATGGAATAAAAGTATGTTTTTAAGAGAGATTTAAAAACAGGAAGAGAGGAGGCTTGTCTAATACTAAGAGGTAGGTCGTTCCAGAGCTTGGGAGCAGCAGCGGCGAAAGCGCTGTCACCTCTAATACTCCATTTACATGTCCTGACCTAAATATTAACCAAGTATTAGCAATGTTGTTGTTTTAAGCACAAATACAGACAAAATACTTTTAGCAGGGCCGTGATCACAGAGAGCTGACTGGCATATGCAGCTATATTGACATACTGAGGTGGCGAGCTGCTGCATCTTCTGGCACTCATCGAGGGTGGACTGTCAGGCTTGTCCCTGACAGTTTGACTATGTCTTAGTTTTTCCTCCTCGTTTGTCTTTGTTTCCTGTCTTTGTTTCCTGTCAGCACTCTTATTTTGGTTATTTCCTGATTGTCTCCCTCAGTGCTTTTTCCCCTTTAGCTGTGGCTGATTGGCACCGGGCCACACCTGGTGTCAATCAACCGGCTACTATTTAAACCTGTGTAGTGGATTGTCCGAAGCTTAAGCAGGCAACAAAAGTAGTTTAGTACAACAAATTTATTTACCCATTATCAGAAGTGCAGGTTGAATTGAGTTGGTCGTGCAGACAAACCACAAGTTACTCCGGAGCAAACAAGACACACACAAGCCAAAATCACTCCCGAGTTCCGGTCTTCTGCCATTTTTTATATGTCTGTTGTGCGTCAGTGTCTTGTTTTGCTTTTCCTATCTGTTCCATAACAACTCGAATCCTTTAGACAGTCAACACATTCTATAGACAGGTTGGCACGACTTAATATTCACTTTTGTCCCACAACTGGTCCATTCAATGGCACAAAAATACAAGAGTATTGAAAATGAGCGGACATTCTTAAAAGACAAGAAATATAGGTCAAAAGGTCAGAAATTCTACTACACCTGCTTTGTCCTCCACTCTGTGTTGGAGTATTGTCGTGTCGTGTCGTTGTTTGCTGTGCTGTCGTTGCTAGCTGTGTGCGTTAAGCTATTCCCTGGATCCTGACTCCTGTTCCTGCTTCCTGGTTTCTGGTTCGTGTTTTCGTTTTCTTATTTTTGAACATTAAAACCATGTTTTCTTGTACCAAGCCTGCCGCCATCTCTGCATCTTGGGGTTCGTCAACAACACACCTTGACATGGACGTTCCCCTTCCCTCTCCCTTATCTCTCTTGCTTGCTTCTTTGTCTTGTCTTAACTTTCTTGTTGCCTCTTTTTGCACTGCTCTCCAAATCTAAACATTGGAACTATTTAACTGTCCTCAACGAAATTGACAAGATCTTGGGTTTGGGGGAACCTGCTTGTCTTGACGGAGCGGTTGTTGCTGGACACGCAACGGACTCTTTTCAGTCAAGGACATGAAGATATCTACCTATTCGGAATTATGACAACGGGACATCTGCTGATTGGCGTAAGCGTTGCTCTGGTTTGTCCACAAATTGGAAGTTGCTGGCAGTCTTCAAAGTACCCCAAAGCTGCCACGAATGATTGGAGGATGCGGGAAGAACTGTGGACACTCTTGTGATTTGGATAACATCGGACTGTCTGCCTCGCAGGATTTTTGAGGACCAGTCATAGACGATTTAGAGTAAAAAGCAAATTTTTATTTTCACTCGCATATAAAACATTCTAACTTGGATTGCTTCCCTGGCTTGGAGACTCTCCCGAAGGACAGTGCAGCAAAGACACAACAAACTCCCTTCTTGTCTCTCATGGACACACACCTGTTGTTGTTGACTTTGGACTTATCGGCTGCACAAGATCAAGGCCGCGGAACAGAGACACACTGTAGGCTTACACACAAACAACATGCATCCACAAAAATATACGCCACACATACACCACCCCCCCGCCCCCCCCAACCCAACGCTCTCCCCGCAAATCCCATAGGGGTGATGGAAGGATGGTCAGCGCCTGAGAGCTGTGGCCTACCACCATTACCCCGCAGTCCCTTCCCTCTGTTGCTAGATATCTCGAGATGTATGTTGTAATATGTATATGTGCTTTGCTATGGAGGTTTTTCCCACTCCAGACTGGGCCCCCTTAGGAGCCCAGTCTAGATTGTATTTTTTTTACTCATCCTTCTCCAGCGTTTTACCTTTTTCCCCATCTTTTACGGGGCGCCTTGTGGCGACCCATCAGTGTTCCTGTTCTGTAACCCTGTACACTCTTTGTTTGTCTAATCTTGAACGGGTTTGTGCTGAAAACAAAGTTTTTTTGTACTTGTGCAATGACAATAAAGTCTTATCTATCTATCTATCTATCTATCTATCTATCTATCTATCTATCTATCTATCTATCTATCTATCTATCTATCTATCTATCTATCTATCTATCTATCTATCTATCTATCTATCTATCTATCTATCTATCTATCTATCTATCTATCTATCTATCTATCTATCTATCTATCTATCTATCTATCTATCGCCTCTGAGTTGGTAAAAGTTCATTCTAGATTCTAAATCATGCCTCTCATAAACGTATGGCCATAAACCTAGAAATTGGTCAACTTTGGCATTCATCTTAAACCGGAGATGGCGAGAAAGACATACAAATACACTTTTTCTGCATGACGATTATGAATAAACCCTCATCTAAACGGTAAGATATGGACATGACCACCAGTCGGCATCCCAGTGAGAGCAACTATTGCACAGAAAGGGCCTGATTTCCTCAAATCCAAATACCACGAGGTAAACAGCATGTGCAATCTATAAAATAGTGTGTACTATTAAAGTTCAAGTTAAAGTACCAATGATTGTCACACACACTAGGTGTGGTGAAATTTGTCCTCTGCATTTGACCCATCCCCTTGATCACCCGCTGGGAGGTGAGGGGAGCAGTGGGCAGCAGCGGTGCCGCGCCCGGGAATAATTTTTGGTGATTTAACCCCCAATTCCAACCCTTGATGCTGAATGCCAAGCAGGGAGGTAATGGCTCCCATTTTTATAGTCTTTGGTATGACTCGGCCGGGGTTTGAACTCACAACCAACCGATCTCAGGGCGGACACTCTAACCCGGTGGCTCTTAACCTTGTTGGAGGTACTGAACCCCACCAGTTTCATATTCGCATTCACCGAACCCTTCTTTAGTGAAAAATAAAATGTTTTTTTCTTAATTTATTCTTAATTTATAAATATTAATCATGAAATGATTAATATTATATTAAAGAAATACTAATAAATATATATTTTAGAATAACAACGTTACAGGAATGTACACATGATCCCATGTTTACATCTCATTGTGCAACATGTGAATGTTTTAGTGGGAACTAAATGCGATATCGGAAAGGGGCACAAATTATTTCCAAAGCAGGACCCTCACCCAGACATACAATACTAGTACACAGCTCATGAAAAACTATATTTTTTGTTATTGTCATTGTAAGTGGGCCAAAACACTTATTTTAGAAAATAATCCCATGGAAATGACTGCTGTCATTTGATTATGATAATAAAACATCCATCCATCCATCCATTTTCTACCGCTTGTCCCTTTTGGGGTCATTAACTTGGTATTTAGTCAGGTTTGGGACAGGTGTGCTGCTGGTGTGGCAACAGTGTACACATCTAAGTTAAAGTACCAATGATTGTCACACACACACTAGGTGTGGTGAAATTTGTCCTCTGCATTTGACCCATCACCCTTGTTCACCCCCTGGGAGGTGAGGGGAGCAGTGGGCAGCAGCTGTGCCATGCCCGGGAATCATTTTTGATGATTTAACTCTCCAATTCCAACCCTTGATGCTGAGTGCCAATCAGGGAGGTAATGGGTCCCATTTTTATAGTCTTTGGTATGACTCGGCCGGGGTTTGAACTCACAACCTACCGATCTCAGGGCGGACACTCTAACCCAGTGGTTCTTAACCACTGGGCTGAATAGATGATATGTCTAATACAAATGTTGACACACCAACGTAGGACGGAGGATTCTCACATCCTGCAGCCGTGTGTGGAACCGTCTGTGTGCACACCCTCCCCACCGTGCTAAATGGTGATAAATCACATTGCGTGTGCTAGGGTTGTACGGTATACCGGTATTAGTACAGTACCACGATACGAAAGAATCACATTCAGTACTGTACCGCCTCTTAAAAAGTACCGGTTACCCTACTAACATAAAGGTGAAATTATAACACTGAAACGCCATCAGGAAGAGGTGCTTTACGACATGGCTAGCTAGCTAGCGGCTAAAGTCCATTCACAGTCTGCAGTGTTTTAACTACTTCTAAATCACTAATCCTCGCCTCCATGGCAAGAAATAAAGTACGTTTCTTACAAGTATCATGCCTGCAGGACGAGGAATAGCTAAACATGCTTCACTACACACCGTAAGAGGATACAATAGCTCACCAGGGTCACAATGTAAACAAACGCCATTGGTGGATCTACACCTAACATCCACTGTAATGATGCCAAGTACAGGAGTGTATCAAGTCTATACTACAAACCCCGTTTCCATATGAGTTGGGAATTGTTAGATGTAAATATAAACGGAATACAATGATTTGCAAATCATTTTCAACCCATATTCAGTTGAATATGCTACAAAGACAACATATTTGATGTTCAAACTGATAAACATTTTTTTTTTGCAAATAATCATTAACTTTAGAATTTGATGCCAGCAACACGTGACAAAGAAGTTGGGAAAGGTGGCAATAAATACTGATAAAGTTGAGGAATGCTCATCAAACACTTACAAACCCCGTTTCCATATGAGTTGGGAAATTGTGTTAGATGTAAATGTAAACGGAATACAATGATTTGCAAAACCTTTTCAACCCATATTCAATTGAATGCACTACAAAGACAAGATATTTGATGTTCAAACTCATAAACTTTATTTTTTTTTTGCAAATGATAATTAACTTAGAATTTAATGGTTGCAACACGTGCCAAAGTAGTTAGGAAACACCACTGTGTTACATGGCCTTTCCTTTTAACAACACTCAGTAAACGTTTGGGAACTGAGGAGACACCTTTTTTTAAGCTTCTCAGGTGGAATTCTTTCCTATTCTTGCTTGATGTACAGCTTAAGTTGTTCATCAAACACTTATTTGGAACATCCCACAGGTGAACAGGCAAATTGGGAACAGGTGGGTGCCATGATTGGGTATAAAAGTAGATTCCATGAAATGCTCAGTCATTCACAAACTAGGATGGGGCGAGGGTCACCACTTTCTCAACAAATGCGTGAGCAAATTGTTGAACAGTTTAAGAAAAACCTTTCTCAACCAGCTATTGCAAGGAATTTAGGGATTTCACCATCTACGGTCCGTAATATCATCAAAGGGTTCAGAGAATCTGGAGAAATCACTGCACGTAAGCAGCTAAGCCTGTGACCTTCGATCCCTCAGGCTGTACTGCGTCAACAAGCGACATCAGTGTGTAAAGGATATCACCACATGGGCTCAGGAACACTTCAGAAACCCACTGTTAGTAACTACTGTTGGTCGCTACATCTGTAAGTGCAAGTTAAAACTCTACTATGCAAGGCGAAAACCGTTTATCAACAACACCCAGAAACGCCGTCGGCTTCGCTGGGCCTGAGCTCATCTAAGATGGACTGATACAAAGTGGAAAAGTGTTCTGTGGTCTGACGAGTCCAAATTTCAAATTGTTTTTGGAAACTGTGGACCAAAGAGGAAAATAACCATCCGGATTGTTATAGGCGCATAGATGAAAAGCCAGCATCTGTGATGGTATGGGGGTGTATTAGTGCCCAAGACATGGGTAACTTACACATCTGTGAAGGCACCATTAATGCTGAAAGGTACATACAGGTTTTGGAGCAACATATGTTGCCATCCAAGCAACGTTACCATGGATGCCCCTGCTTATTTCAGCAAGACAATGCCAAGCCACGTGTTACATCAATGTGGCTTCATAGTAAAAGAGTGCGGGTACTAGACTGGCCTGCCTGTAGTCCAGACCTGTCTCCCATTGAAAATGTGTGGCGCATTATGAAGCCTAAAATACCACAACGTTGAACAACTTAAGCTGTACATCAAGCAAGAATGGGAAAGAATTCCACCTGATAAGCTTAAAAAATGTGTCTCCTCAGTTCCCAAACGTTTACTGAGTGTTGTTAAAAGAAAAGGCCATGTAACACAGTGGTGAACATGCCCTTTCCCAACTACTTTGGCACATGTTGCAGCCATTAAATTCTAAGTTAATTATTATTTGCAATTGACAATAGTTCAAATCAATTTAATTGGTGCTGTTTGAACATGCAACATGCCTTTTAAAAAGAGAAACACGCTCTTACTAAAGTTTGCGTGTACTGAAAAACACGTGCAAACCTGATAGCACACACTAAGCTGATCTACTAAACGTGTGCAAAGTGGATTTCGTCTGAATAAGGCATGCATTTCTGCAACTCTGTCTTCATTAATATGCTAATTATATGCTGATCATCAAAATGTCCACAATACTCTGAGGAAAAGAGGCAAATATAGTTATTCAGCACACGCTAGTGTTGTCCCGATACCAATACTTTGGTACCGGTACCAAAATTATTTTGATACTTTTCGGTACTTTGATACTTTTCTAAATAAAGGGGACCACACAAAATGTCATTATTGGCTTTATTTTAACAAAAAATCTTAGGGTACATTAAACATTGTTCTTATTGCAATTTTGTCCTAAATAACATAATGAGCATACTAGACAACTTGTCTTTTAGTAGTAAGTAAGCAAACAGAGGCTCCTAATTAGTCTGCTGACATATGCAGTAACATATTGTGTCATTTATCATTCTATTATTTTGTCAAAATTATTAAGGACAGGTGGTACAAAAAAAACATTAATCTACTTGTTCATTTACTGTTAATATATGCTTACTTTCTCTTTTAACATGTTCTATCTACACTTCTGTTAAAATGTAATAATCATGTATTCTTCTGTTGTTGGGATGCTTTACATTGGTTTTGGATGATACCACAATTTTGGGCATCAATCCGATACCAAGTCGTTACAGGATGATACATTGGTCATATTCAAAGTCCTCATGTGTCCAGGGACATGTTTCCTGAGTTTATAAACATAATATACGTTAAAAAAAAAAAAAAAAAGATGTTGTGATGCCAAAACATATCGACGTAATCATAGTACAAACCCGGTTTCCATATGAGTTGGGAAATTGTGTTAGATGTAAATATAAACGGAATACAATGATTTGCAAATCCTTTTCAACCTATATTCAATTGAATGCACTACAAAGACAAGATATTTGATGTTCAAACTCATAAACTTTATATTTTTTTTGCAAATAATAATTAACTTTAGAATTTCATGACTGCAACACGTGCCAAAGTAGTTGGGAAAGGGCATGTTCACCACTGTGTTACATGGCCTTTCCTTTTAACAACACTCAGTAAACGTTTGGGAACTGAGGAGACACATTTTTTAAGCTTCTCAGTTGGAATTCTTTCCCATTCTTGCTTGATGTACAGCTTAAGTTGTTCAACAGTCCGGGGGTCTCCGTTGTGGTATTTTAGGCTTCATAATGTGCCACACATTTTCAATGGGAGACAGGTCTGGACTACAGGCAGGCCAGTCTAGTACCCGCACTATTTTACTATGAAGCCACGTTGATGTAACACGTGGTTTGGCATTGTCTTGCTGTAATAAGCAGGGGTGTCCATGGTAACGTTGCTTGGATGGCAACATATGTTGCTCCAAAACCTGTATGTACCTTTCAGCATTAATGGCGCCTTCACAGATGTGTAAGTTACCCATGTCTTGGGCACTAATACAGCCCCATACCATCACAGATGCTGGCTTTTCAATTTTGCGCCTATAACAATCCGGATGGTTCTTTTCCTCTTTGATCCGGAGGACACGACGGCCACAGTTTCCAAAAACAATTTGAAATGTGGACTCGTCAGACCACAGAACACTTTTCCACTTTGTATCAGTCCATCTTAGATGAGCTCAGGCCCAGCGAAGCCGGCGGCGTTTCTGGGTGTTGTTGATAAACGCTTTTCGCCTTGCATAGAAGAGTTTTAACTTGCACTAACAGATCTAGCGAACAACTTTAGTTACTGACAGTGGGTTTCTGTAGTGTTCCTGAGCCCATGTGGTGATATCCTTTACACACTGATGTCGCTTGTTGATGCAGTACAGCCTGAGGGATCAAAGGTCACAAGCTTAGCTGCTTACGTGCAGTGATTTCTCCAGATTCTCTGAACCCTTTGATGATATTACGGACCGTAGATGGTGAAATCCCTAAATTCCTTGCAATAGCTGGTTGAGAAAGGTTTTTCTTAAACTGTTCAACAATTTGCTCACGCATTTGTTGACAAAGTGGTGACCCTTGCCCCGTCCTTGTTTGTGAATGACTGAGCATTTCATGGAATCTACTTTCATACCCAATCATGGCACCCACCTGTTCCTAATTTGCCTGTTCACCTGTGGGATGTTCCAAATAAGTGTTTGATGAGCATTCCTCAACTTTATCAGTATGTATTGCCACCTTTCCCAACTTTTTTGTCACGAGTTGCTGGCATCAAATTCTAAAGTTAATGATTATTTGCAAAAAAAAATATGTTTATCAGTTTGAACATCAAATATGTTGTATTTGTAGCATATTCAACTGAATTTGGGTTGAAAAGGATTTGCAAATCATTGTATTCCGTTTATATTTACATCTAACACAATTTCCCAACTCATATGGAAACAGGGTTTGTATTATATATTGTTATGAAGCTGTCTGTTACTACATTATATATACTTGCAGCGTATATATAAAACATGTTACATATTTTTATGAAAGTGTCTGTTACTACAATGTATATATATATATATATATATATATATATATATATATATATATATATATATATATATATATATATATATATATATATATATATGTATATATATATATATGTGTGTATGTATATATATATATATATATATATATATATATATATATATATATATATATATATATATATATATATATATATGTGTGTATATATATATATATATATATATATATATATATATATATATATATATATATATATATATATATATATATATATATATATATATATATGTGTATGTATATATATATATATATATATATATATATATATATATATATATATATATATATATATATATATATATATGTATGTATATTGTACATATTACATATTGTTATGAAAGTGTCTGTTACTACATTATATATAGACCTGCAGGGTATATATAAAACATATTACATATTATTATGAAGGTGTATGTTACTACATTACATACATACTTACAGCGTGTATATACAATGTTGTTGGAGGTTTTTTGGATACTTTTAGAGCACTTTATAGGCGAAATAGAGCAACCCCCATTTCCTCCATTGTTAGCTGACTCTTGCTAGCATTTATTTATAAGTTAGAATACATTGAATAAAAGAAAAACATATTTGTTTTTGTCTCACATAAGGATTGTGAATTATAAATAAAAAATTTAAATTGAGGTACAATATACTTCTGTAGCGAGCGGTGCCTTATTTCCGTGTTCAATGAAGGCAGATTGGCTCTCAGCCATTATCCACCAATCACGATGAAGATTATTCTACTACAGCGATGTTGCTTTTTTCCAAGGATCTCTCCAAACATTCCATCGGCATTAAAAGCGGTCCCCTCTTCTTCTGAGAACTCCTGCAAGAGAACCATCGACTGTGTTATTCCACAGCCGGCCCGTTAGCGTGCGACGGCTTGATCCCTCACGTAACACGACGCCCGTGTGGAGAGGCGGACCACATGGGGAGCGCCGTGTTGCGATGTGACCGGGCAGACGGACTTGTAATACATTCCAGACACCCTGGCCGCACACGGCTTCGGGCCCTGCTACCTATAGACATCAACCCTCTCCTCTTTCACTAGAACAGGCCTGGGCAATTATTTTGACTCGGGGGGCCACATTTACAGACAAAAATGTGTCTGGGCAGATTGCTCCATATATAAGCCGCACCCGACTATAAGCCGCAGGGTTTTGATGTGTAATTACCGTAGTATATAGGGGTTCCTGCTACCACGGAGGGGATTGTCGGGACAGAGATGACTGTTTGGGA